>NC_081308.1:128634435-128751935 GCF_030435805.1 Mustela lutreola
CAAATAAATAAGTAAATAAATAAAAATCTTTTAAAAAATAAACATATATAGAGAAAATACTTAAGACATTGGTACTATAAAGTGAAGGAAGGCAAAGCGACATAAGTAGAGACAGGGTTTCTGCACTTTACTCAAACTGACAAAGTGTTTACATTAGTAGACTGCAAAATAGCTACTAAGAAAACTATATGAATAGATACCCTCAATAACACTGTAGAAAAACCAAAATGGAATTCTAAAAAGACAGATCCTGACAGAGTGGATTGAAAAACAGGACCCAACTGTATGAGGTCTATAAGAAAATAATTTCAATACAATAATATAGGTACATTGAAAACAAAAGGACAGAAAAACAGTATCATGCAAACATTTATCAGAAGAAAGCAAGAACAGCTATGTTAATATTAGATAAAGTAGACTTCAGAGCAAAGAAAATTACCAGAGACAGAAAAGAACATTATATAATAATAAAAGGGTTAATGCACCAAAAAGACATCTCAATTCTAAGTGTGTACACATTAAACAACAGCACTTCAAAATACGTGAAGCAAAAACTAATAGAACTGAGAAGAGAAATAGACAAATCCACAATTATAGTTGGAGACCTCAACAGCCCTCTCTCAATAATTGATAGAATGATTAAACATAAAATCAGCAAAGGTCTAGGAGAACTCAACAATACCATTGTGTAGCAGGATCTAATCGACAGTTATAGAACCCTTCACCCAACAGAAGCAGAATAGGCATTCTTTTCAAGTGCCTAGAGAATAGTCACCAACATGGACCATATTCTGAGCTATAAAACTAACCTAAACAAATTTTTAAAAAACAAAAATATACAGAAGGTGTCCTGTGACCACAATGGTATCCAAGTAGAAATCAAAATAAAACACCTTGAGATTTGTGAGACACAGCTAATGCTGTGCCCAGAAGGAAATTTATAGCACTAAATGCATACCTTAGACAAAAGTTAGAGTCTCAAATAAATAGTCTAAATTCCTATTCCAAAAGTCTAGAAAAGAAGAACAAAATAAACCCAAAGCAAGCAGAAGGGAGAAATAATAAATAACAGAAATCAATGAAATTGAAAACAGCAAACAAGACAAAAATCAATGAAGTAAGAAGCTAGTTTTCTGAAAAGATCACTAGGGTTGGCAAACATCTAGCCATACTGATGAAGAAAAAGAGAAGAAATAAGGAATATCACTGCAAATCCCACAGGCATCAAGAAAATAAAAAGGGAATATTGTGAACACCTCTGCACACATAACTTTGACAACTTAAGTATAATGGACCAAGTCTTTGAAAAGCACAAACTACCAGAGTCACCCAATATGAAAAAGAGAGCATGAATAGACATATGACCATTAAAGAGACTGAATGCATAGTTATTTAAAACAAACAAACAAACAAACTCCTGAGAAAGAGATCTCCAGACCCAGATGGTTTAATTGGCACATTCTATCAAGGATTTGAAGAAGAATTAACACCAATTTTATAGTGTCTTCTAGAAAATAAAAGAGGAAAGAAGCTCCAAACTCATTTTATGAGGTCAGTCTTACTTGATACCAAAGCCAGATAAAGATGGTACAAAAAATGAAAACCACACAATGATACCTCTCATGAAAGTAGAGACAAACATTCTTGAAACATATATTAGCAATAGAATTCAGCAGTATATGATAATAATTGTGTACCTTGACCAAGCGGGGTTTAGTACACATATGTAAATTTGACTCAGTATTTGCAATCAATGTAATTCATTATATCAACACGCTGAAGAAGAAAAGTCGCATGGAGCATGCAAAAACATGTGGCAAAATCCAACTGTCACTCATGGTAAAGACAAAACAAAACACCTCACAGCAATTTAGGAATAGAAGATATTAGGGACTGAATTATGTCCTCCTACAATTTCTGTGTTGAAGTCCTAACCACCAGCGTGGCTGTATTTGGAGATAGGGCCTTTAAAGAGACAACTGAAGTTAAATGAGGTCATAGGGGTGGAACCTTAATTCAGTAGGATTGGTGTCCTCATAAAAAGAGAGACACCAGAGCTTTTTCTCTGTCTCTGTCTCTCTGTCTCCCTACCGTGCATGTGCATGCAAGAAAGTCCATGTAAGGACACATTAAGAAGGTGGCATCTGCAACCCAATGAGAGAGCTCTCACTAGGCGCCAACTCTGCTACCACCTAGACCTTGGACTTCACAGTTGTGTGAGAAAATAAATTTCTGTTGGTTAAGCCATCCAGCCTATGGTATTCCGTTATGGCTGCCCAAGCACACTAATACAAAGGGTAACTTTCTCAACTTGATAATATCTATGAAAAACCTATTGTACTTAAAGGTGAAGGAATGAATATTTTCTCTCTAAGATCAGGAACAATTAAACTTTTACTCAACAGAGTATTGGAAGTCATAGCCAGCTCAATAAAGCAAGAAAAGGAGGGACCAGGAATATAGGTTGGAAAGGTAGAAATAGAACTGTCCCTATTTGCAGATGGCGTGATTGTCTACACACAAAAAAATCCTAAGACATTTACAAAATGAGCAATCAGTAAGTTCAGCAATGTTGCAGGATATAAGAACAAGACACAAAAATTAATCCTAGTTTTATATATTAGCACCAAGCATGTGGAAACTATAATTAAAAATATAATATCATTTACAGACAGTCCTAAAAAAGAAAGAAATACTTAGCCATAAACTGAACAGTACAGTACTTTTACGCTGAAAACTAAGAAGATCTAAATAAATGGAGAGACATACCATGTTCAGAGACTAAAAGACTCAACATAATAATGAAGTCAGTTCTTTCCAAATTGATATGTGAGTTAAATGCATCATCAAATAAATCATCAAAATGTCAGCAGGACTTTTTTGGTAAATATAGACAATATTATCCTTAAATTTATATGGAAAAACAAAGGAAGTAAGATAGTTAAAAACAATTCTGAAAAAGAAGAATAAAGAGGAGGAATTGCGCTGCTTGTTATTAAGGCTTGTTGTATAATGGTGGTAACCGGGACAGTGTGGTTTGGGCAGAGGAATAGACATCTAGATTAGTGGAACAGAAATAGACCCACACAAATATGTCCAACATATTTTGACAAAGTTGCAAAAGCAATTCAACAGAGAAAGGATAGTCTTAAAAAAAAAATATGCTGGAGCAACTGGACATCCATGGGCAAAAACAAACAAACAAAAAAAGTAAGAAAAGAAATCTAGATATAGTCTACATAACTTGTACAAAAATGAACTCAAAATGGATCAGACTTAAATGTAAAATATATAACTATGTAATTCTGAAGAGTTCTGAAGAATTACATATAACTATGTAATTACATATAACTATGTAATTCTATGTAATTCTGAAGAGAAGATAGAAGAAAATCTTCAGGACCTAAGCCTTGGTATATATGGGCCTTCCTATGTATGGCCTTCCTATGCATAGCAGAACCACAATCCATTAAAAACAAAACAAAACAAAACAAAAACAAACAAACAAAAGAAACAGATCAATTGAATGGCATCAAAATGAAATACCCTGTTAAGAGGATGAAAAGATACATTACAGAGTGGGGAAAAAAAATTCCAAACTACATATTTAACAAAAGACTTTTATCTAGAATATAGAAAGAGCTTGAAAATATCAACCAACCACTCCCATTAGAAAAGAGTCAAAATATATGAAGAGAGATTTCATGGAAGAGAATCCACAGATGGCTAATAAGGACATAAACAAATGCTCAATATCACCAGGTATCAGGAAGTCCTATTTAAAACCACAATAAGGGGGCGCCTGGGTGGCTCAGTGGGTTAAAGCCTCTGCCTTTGGCTCAGGTCATGATCCCAGAGTCCTGGGATCGAGCCCCACATTGGGCTCTCTGCTCCGTGGAGAACCTGTTTCCTCCTTTCTCTCTCTCTGCCTGCCTCTCTGCCTACTCGTGATCTCTTTCTGTTAAATAAATAAATAAAATCTTTAAAACCACAATAAGATATCTTTGTATGCCTATCAGAATAGCTAAAACAAGAAACAGCGATAACACCAAGTGCTGGAGATGACACTGAGAAACTGGATCGCTCATACATTCTTGGTGAGAATGCAGAATGGAATTGCCATTCTGGAAATAGTTTGGCAATTCCTTATAAAACTAAAGAAGAAATGACTGCATGACTCATTTGGCCATAGATCCCAGTGAAATGAAAACTTATTCCACACACACAAAATCTACAGAGCAGCTTTATTTGTTTCTTTTTAAGAGTTTATTTTTAAGTAATCTCTATACCTGAAATGGACTCCCAACTTACAACACCGAGATCAAAAGTTGCATGTTCTACCGACTGTAATAGCCCCAAACTGGAAACAAGCCAGCTATCCTTCCGTGAGTGAATGGTTAAAGAAACCGTGGGGGTACTGCTCAGCAAGAAAAGCAAAAGTGAATTAGCGATATACACAGCAACTTGGAGGGTTCCCAAGGGCATTATTCTGAGTGAAAAAACTCAATCTATTTACACAAAATTCTCAAAATGAAAAAAATTCTGGAGAGGAAGAATAGATTAGTGGTCGGGAATGGTGGGATGGAGGACAGAGAGCGCGCGCATGCGCACGGGTGAGTGAAGGAGTAGCACAAGGAAGATCTTTGTAGGGGAAATAGCTCTGTGTTACCTGTGTGACACAATGACACCACACTGTATACAAGCCGTAGCAAAACCAACTTCCTGACTCTGTTACTGTGCTGTAGGAATGTCGTAATGGTGAGAACTGGGTAAAGGGTCATCAGGACCCCTCTGTAGGTCGTATCTCTGCACCTTCCTCTAAATCCATAGTTATTGCAAAATGCAAAATGAGAAAGAAAAAAAAAGTAGGCTCCAGGTGTGCCACTGTGGGAAGAGCGTGGGTTTTGAAGTTAGCCAAGCCTGGGTTTGAAGCCTGTTTGGATTTATAACAAGCCAGCTGTGAACTTGAGAAAAGGTGCTTCATTTCTCCAAGCCTTGCTTTCTTACTCTGTAAAATGGATCTGATAATAGGGTCCACCCCACTGGATTTTTGAGAGGGTCCGAGGGGCTGTGGAAGTGCTTGGCTGGGGGCCTGACCCCAAGGATAGGCTGATTGATTGTGACTTGCACTTGTTTTGTTTGTCTTGGGATGAAAGAGATTGGGCGTCCGGCCAGCTGGCGCCGTCTGGTGTCCTGTGCTGCCACCCAGGCTGTCGCCCAGTCCCTGTGCGGGGGCACATGCAGCGGCGCCTGCACTCCTGCGGCAGCAACAAGTGCAGAGCTCTGGAGCGAGAGGCTTGGCCCGTTTACAGACACGGGCACGACCTGGTGTGCAATGTCTGCATGTACTGGTTCCCTGGGGATTGGCACCCCAGGACCCTCTTGGGCCCATGAATCATGGCAGGGTTTCAAATTGCTTGTCTGGAGATGCACAGTGGGAAGAGACGTTATCAAGTTGTTTTCATGCAGGATGGTGGGGAGTAGAAAATGAACAGTGGGATGAACTGTGGGGATGTTGCTCCCCCTACACCCACTTTTGCTCAACACTGCCCCCCCCCCCGACCAAGACCTCTTAGTCCTGCCTTGGCCTTGAGTGTCTTCTCCACAGAGGCGCCAGCCTACCTGACTCTGTCTACCACTATGCCCCTCACAGGCTTCCTCTCCACTCTGGATGAGAGCCAGTGCTCCTGCCCTCACAATGTGGTCCTCCAGGCCTTTGCCAGAGCTGTTCCCTCGCCCTGGATTGCTTTTCCCACTCCCACCGTGTTTTGCTCCTGTCCTGTCCCTCATTCTGGCCTCACCCAGCTCTTCTCCCTTCCTGCAACATCTGCTGAGGTCTGTGCCCCATCCCCCAGCTTCCCCAGACAGCCAGGCTGTGCTTCTGGATGCTCACACTTCCCTGTGCTCCCCTCCCCAAGCCAGGAAGTTCCTGGGCCCTCAGTGTCTTGTCAGTAAATGTTTGCAGAGCCTGCGCCCGATGCCCATGGCCTGCAAGGAAGATTGGCCTGAGCCCTGCCAGCCCGCGACTCAGCTTTGCAGTGTCCCCACTGACGCTGTGGAAGATGGAGACTTTCCAGTCAATGGGAAGGGGAAGCAAAGGCCAGAGAGTGCGGACTCTGTCATTGGCTTGGCAGTTACCCAGCATGCCCCTGGGCTCACAGACGGCCATTGAGCGAGCTTCATAAAGGGGGCTTGTGTCCACAGGCCTGACACAGCTGGGCCGGGTACTTGCAAAGCCAGTTGATATGCTGGATGGCACAGGCCATTTCCTGTGAGTCGTCATGGCCCAAGACCTAGTCCTACCCCCACCCCCACCCCTGCAAGCGCCAGGCAGGCTCGCAGCTACTGTGGGGCTGCGGCAGGCTGAGAGGCAGCAGCTGGAGAAAGAGCACTAGATGGAGAGCCCGGAGGCAGCTGGGACTTGTTAGAAGCCATGTGTTGTTCGGACCTGTGAGCGCCATACAGCTGAGCTGTTGCACCCGGGGGCATTTCCGCGGCCTTCCTGCTGGTCCTCTGTGGTTGCTTTGTACAGCCACAGACTGGAGTTACCCCTGGGGGGGGGCAGTTAAACAGGCTGTGGTACATCCATCCATATTGTGGAATGCTACTCAGCAGTAAAGAGAGGCGAACCGCTGATACGCACAACTCAGAGGCCTCCCTGGGGAATGACGCAGGGGGAGAAGCTCCCCAGGCCGGGCTGGGGGTCCTAGGCTCTGGTTGTTTGTTCCCTCGGGATGGAAGGCTTAAGCCTGAGCCACCGGGAGCCCCAGCTCTGTGGTCTGTCCTCTGGGATGACCCGCTCAGCCTCAGACACTCTACATACAAGTGGAGAAGTCCAAGGTTGTCTGTGGGGTTTGCCACCAGGGTTCCCTGTTCTTTAGCTGGGTGAAAGAATACCAAATAATACCAGAAGGTATTATTTATCCTGAAAAGTATTCTCTTCCCTCCCACAGGGACTGTACGTGTAGGTGTGGGGCTGTAGTCAGGGAAATTAAAATATGCAAATGAAAAATGCAAATGAAAAAAAGCTAGGCATGGCTCGCCCTGGTGTTCCCAGGATTTTCTTGAATAGCAACAAATTAAAGAAATGCTATGTAATCAAAGTTTATATCAGGCCTTAAGAAAGAAAAATTCCATTATCTCTAAATACAGCGACATGTTTCAATGTGTGCCTTTGCGTCTTGAAATTGTGTATGCCTCGCCTCACTGAGCCAGTGCATACACAGCACTGGGTTTGGGGGAGTGTTGGGGGTAGGGAGCCTCCCCCTTTTCTACTCTTTTTTGAATGTAATTAACAGATTACAATTAGCAGAGAAATGTAATTTGCACTACAAACCCTTTTTGGCCCAGATTTGGTCCCAGTTTTTCTCCTGTGCAACTGGGTTTGCCAATTCCCACTTGCAATTCCAGTCGAAGGGAGGGGCCGCGGCAGGAGCTGGGCGAGGTGGTTCTCCATGAGCTTGCCCCCCTCTCCTTGGTCCTTGGGTGTCAGGACTGGGCCTCAGTGCCACCTCCCTGGAGCCACCCACTGGGGCTGCTTGGACTGCCCCAAGGACTTGCACATTGTCACGTTGGTTTGGACTTTGTAGGTGTTACACTGAACACGCCTTGCATTTCACGTTCCACAACAGAGCCAAGTTAACCAAGATTTCCACCTCCATTATCTTGATAAGAGACAGAGCCCTTACCAAGGAACTTGGGCCCTACAGGCCGAGGTGCAGCACAGCTCAGCAATGAGTTCACCCTGCTTCCCTCAAGGTGAGCATTTGCTTTGGGCATTTGGTGACGCCTGTTATAAATAAGGCTGATGTTTTGACTAGGGCTTGAAATGTCAGCAACAAAGAAGAGGACTTTCAATGCTGCACCGTCAGGAGTGGCTTTGGGCACAGGAGATGGAGAAGGACCCAAAACTTCAGAGGCAGCAAAAGAGCCGGTGGCAGTGTCCCTGTTTCAGAAGCGAGGGAAGGCTAGACAACAGCAACCATGCCCAACTATCTTTCTACT
The DNA here is from genome assembly GCF_030435805.1 of Mustela lutreola. Lineage (NCBI taxonomy): Eukaryota > Metazoa > Chordata > Mammalia > Carnivora > Mustelidae > Mustela > Mustela lutreola. The sequence continues at coordinate 128,642,440 of NC_081308.1, forward strand.
TGCCCTAAAGAGACGACACAGGCCAAATTTGGGAGATCTGTCTATTGATCAGAAAGCAAGTGGGTTCGGGATCTCTCTGCCAACAACATGTGAATCTACAGCAATCTCAAAATAAAGTTTATTTTAAAAACTCATCTCATGTGTTGACTCTTCCATAAGTCTTATCTGCAAATGCTTGGCCCACATTCACCCTTTTCTTAACCTTTACTTAGCCCCTCTGTGCCTCAGTGGCTGGATCTGCAAAATAGGGATATTAGTAGGATCCACTACAGAGAGAACGGCTGTGAAGCCCTGAAGGATAGGGCTTCTTCCTTGAGTGCTAAGAACCAGTGATAAAGCTGTGCTCATACAGGAGTGAGTTGAAGCAAAGATCTGTTCTGCTGCCCTTCTAGCCTTTGCTAGAGTACACTCATGATGGAACCATGCCCAAACCCCTTCCTCTATCTGGGCCACAGATTATTTCTCTGTAACAGGAACAGAAAGGCACTGGGGGAGTCAGTGACATGGAGGGGAAGCCACTTTGCACAGAGTGGTGCTGTTCAGCGCTCATGCAAGTTGTTCTGTTGCTCTACCATCTTGCCCAAAGACTGCCCCCTGGCATTGAACTATTTGGCTAAGTGTAGGCACTTGAGTTGTTCATCTGGCTCAAGAGACCCTTACGAAGATTACTTGTGTTTTTATTTCTGTCAGGGCAATACTTTTAAATGCTTTAAAAAGCCAACTCGATCACCAGGTTTATATAAAAAATGGTGCCCCTTGTCCTACCCCTCCTCACCCCCAATTCCTACTCTATAGAAGCAACCACTCCCAACTCTTAGAGCTCTTCAGCTTCTAGTGTGTACTTCAGTAGCTCTGCATAACAGGTTTGCACTGCAGTATCTTGATTTTACCATTGTAGAAAATCATTTGACTTCCTACTATGGAAAACAAGGATTTATTTCTCTTGGGTCCTCCCTACATACTCTACCCTTTCCTACCCCCGAATTCCCAGTATATGCATATTGCCATTTTTACTTAAATCAGAGTTCGAGGTTTCCATTATGGAACTGGCCAGTTCCCCAACCTGGCTGTTGGCATTCTGGAGTCCAAGCAGGGAAGAAGGCTGGGGGTCTTCTCATCACCAGTTCCGTGGCTTCCGACTAATCTCTATTCTCAGTAAGCTACTTCCCCTTGTGGGCTCAGTGGCCTGCCTCTCCAGCAAGTTGGCCTCCTGTCCTCTGTCAGAGTGGTTGTACCCCAGTTCAGGGAGGGGATTTGAGGGCTAGCCACTCTTAATACACATTATGAACCAGACATCTCATTCTTGGCTCTATGTCGTGCTCCTCGTTGAAGAAGACCCTGGTGCCTCCAATCCCTGAATCAGTTTACACTTCTACTCTCCATACTGCCGATTCACTAACCACTCATCCATTCACTTTCTAGATGCTTCTCTGGCTCATAGTTGCCTCCTTTCTCTCTTTTCTGCCCCTAAAGGTATAGGCCCCTCTTTATTTCTTTCCTGCCACTTGAGTGGGCTTTGGGGAAGGAAAGAGATAAATGTCGGTTTTGAGACTCTTGAGGCCAAGAGTTTGGATAGAAAAGGGAAAATTTAACCTTTTGGTCTCAACACCAGCTCCTGCCTCTACCAGCACACCCCACCATGCCCAACACCAGCAGCCCTCTTGGTTGAATGCAACACATTAAGGCCAGACTGGTCACTTGGACTTTTGGAACATTCTAGACCACAAACCTGGCTGATCACAGCAGAATCACCAGGCTAGGGACCAGCAGGGGCAGCCACTGAGACGATTTTGATCAGGGAAAAAACAATGGTTTCAATCAAGGGATAATGATCCTCTTTCAATTCTAAGAAATCACTTTGACCTCAGTGGCTCCAGAAGACAGAGGCCACAGGGGGATATGGGAAGAGGTATCTTATTATGATAACTCAGTTTTCTTCCCTACAGAAAAACGCCAGCCCTCTTGCCTGGTGACTATGCCTTTGGGGCCCAGAGCCACTGCTACCATAGCGATGAAAACACACAGACCCATCTGGCATTTTTGGCAGCAGAGATTGCTGGTAAACACCTGTTTCCCATTGGCTTCCACCACAGAGGGAATATGGCTTGGGAAATGGTGCTGGAGGGCCTAGGCAGCCTGGCCTGGGAAAGCCAATGAGATTTTTTAAGCAAAACCTGTACCATTCCCCTTTATTCCATTCTTGACTTTCCCACACTTCCCTAAGGTCTCTCCTGACCAGGGATGGCAAGAACCGTAAACACATGCCATCACCCTCTTCCTGCTGGCATGGCAGACATTGCTAATCAATCATGATGTTCATCCCTCTGAGCCTGGACCTAGTCACTTCCAGTCTGTCAGTGCTGGAACACAAGCAGAAACCCATGTGCCATTCTTGTCCTGGAGTCTGAAGGTCTTAGTCATTGAGAGGACTCTCCATTTGGCAGGCGAAGCCCCTCCCGAGTGTGTGGGGGCTGCAGATGTCTTCCACATGGTCAGTCTGCCCCAAACTCCTTCAAGGGTGAGCCACACCCAGGCCAGATCATTACTGAGGTCAAATGGTAGTAGAATCCTCTATCATCTCAGCCTCCTGGACATCATAAACCCCCAAATCTGGGTGGGGCAGAATGACAGAATACACTCTCTGAGGCCTGCTCTATACCCTCAAGAAGTGAAGAAGTAAGTTAGGGGTACATGCCATGTCTAGATAAAAAAGACTCATCCGTTGTCTGGTCATGCTTGTCAATTTCTGGGGGCCATTCTCAGTCAAGAGTATAGCCAAGACTTCTCCATGTCACTGTGTGGCTTTAAGATAGTCATCAACAATTCCCCAGACTGGTGTGGTGGCTTTCTTTCTTTCTTTTTAAAGATTTATTTATTCATTTTATAGAAGGAGTGCATGTGCTCAAGCTGGGGGAGAGGCAGAGGAAGAGGGAAAGAGAGAGAAGCAGACTCCCCATTGAGTGTGGAGCCTGATGCGGGGCTCGGCCCTATGACTCCTGAGATCATGTCCTGAACCAAAACCAAGAGTCGGATGCCTAACTGACTGAGCTACCCAGGCACCCCAGTGGGTTCCTTCTGAAACAGAAGTCCAACCCCTGAGTCCCAGGTGGTATTCCTGCCTGGGTGGATGTTCATTGTTTTTTCCTCTGAGAGATATGCAAGCACCTACCTGACTAGGATGAGAGGGCCCCTACCTGGAGGACCAGGGCTAGAAATAATATGAGAAGAGTCGCATCTTGCTTCTACACTTTGTCTCATCCTCTCTGCTTCCCAGGGCACCCTGAATGCCAGGGCAAGGAGAAATCCTGTGGCACTAGGCACATGCCTGCCTCCCTACAGACAGTGGGTTCTGGCAGGCAGGGGCCCCAGGGCCCAGGAGGCCTGGCTCATGTCACAGCTGCAGGCACCAAGTCAGAGGCACAAAACTGCCAGGCCATGAGTTGACCCCACACCTGGGGGCATTAGCAAGCTGGCCAGCCTGGCCACCCAAACTTCCCCCTGTCTCAGGAGCCAGGGACACAGCCTGACAGAGCTCAGGGCTGGCAAATGGGCACCCAAAGACCAGACACAGGCCAAGAACTAACACAGAACCCTGAGGTTTCATTGGTGGTATGGCTTCCCAGCCTGGTCCCCAGCTCCCCACAGGCACCCATCCCTGATCCAAGGGCCCAGCTGTGAGAAGACCCTCAGTGGGTCTGTGGCTCCTGCCCCCCTAGTGTAAGCCATGCCCAACGCAGTGCTGGACACAGGAGAAGCCCCATGTTCCTCGAGGCTCCATATCTGAAACAGGCCTTGCCCCAGGGTTTAGCCAAGACTGGCAAGGAGCCGGGGTTCCATGCCCTCAGCAATCCTGTCAGTTTAGCCTTCTTTTGACAGAGTGGAGTCAGGCCCAAAGAGGAAAGAAACTTAGCTGGGGAGGCAGGACTCAGCATTGGGGAAGTAAGGTGGGGCCCGGGCTCCAATTTCTTTTCCATTTCCTGTATATTCTGCGCTGCTTTCAGGATTTTAATTGATTACATCAACCATGCTCATTTCCCTGGACAAATTGGTCTTTACACAGAAGAGGCAATTACCTGGGCTTGTTCCATCCAATCAGCAGAGCAGGCAGGAGCCTCATTGGGGCCCCACAAAATTATATTATCTGAAAAGACTCTGAGATTCAAAATGAGGGCAATTATTTCAGCGTTCTAACCTTTTTTTGTTTACCTGGAAATATCTAGTGCCAGTGTGGGTCCTACAGGGCAGGAGGAACAGTGACCTAGGTCTATCTAAAGGCCCTGAGCTCAAGAAGCTTTGCCTCATGGCTGCAGGCAATGTGAGCATCCTGCAGATCTGGGAAGGAAATTGGGCAGAGTGAAGAGCTGTGTTCACTTCGCTGCTCTGATCCCTATAGGCTGGTGAGGACTTGGACCAGCTGCTGACCCTCTCTGAGGCTCACCTGCCATTGTAGGACACCTTGCTAAGATTCTCTGCCTTGAGATCTCGGGTGTCGATATGTTTTGTCAACACCCAATGCTCTGCCCTGGGAAGGGTAGCCCAGGCACCCAGGAGCATCTGTGGGAGCAGGGAGCCCCATGTCTGAAGGAGGAACCCTCAGAACCACATGGAAGCCTTCCCTGAAGCTGAGGCAGACATGGATCATCTGTTTTGAATCCTGATTGATTTTTAAAGATTTATTTATGTATTTGAGAAAGAGAGTGGAGGGAGGGGCCGAGGGAGAGAATCTTCTAGCAGACTCCTTGCTGAGCACAGAGCCGGACACAGGACCTTGATCTCATGACCCTGAAATCATGACCTGAGTCAGAATCAAAGGTCAGACACTCAACTGACTGAGCCACCAAGGTGCCCCAAGATCCTGACTGTTCTAGAAAGACTTGTGGGGCTCCATCAGTGCTTCGGTTATAAGCAGATACGGCCCTTGGGGAATGAGGCAGGGGCTAGCAAGGATGCAGGGCAAATGCTAGACTGGGAGGAGGAGGCTGGCTTCCAGGCCATGTTCTCCCAATGCTTCACACCATAACTGTGGCTAAGTGCATACCTTCTCTGGGACCCAATGAGCCCATTGTACTGTTAGGGGCCTGGCCTGGGTCATCTCCAAGACCAGTTCTAGCTCTGACATTCTCTAAAATGATGACCTTGTGGGTTGCAAATTGTCCCAACTCTGTAGGCCATGGCCCCAGTCTGATGCAGACTGGTTAATAGGCAGTTCACCGTGTGCCTCACATCCCTTCTCTGATCGCCAGCTGTGCATCTCTGGGGAAAATGCTGTGCCTGGGCCCAGGCGGGATTGATTGCTTTGTTCTGACCAAATTGAGTCCAAAGCAGATGCTGAGTTTGGGGTTGGGGATTTTCAAATTCTCCAAAGAAACAAGGCCACCTTATGTATGAATCATTGCCCAATTTTCTTTTTGAAAATGAAAGCTTTCTTATTTAAAAAAAAAAAAAAAAAAGAAAGAAAGAAATGGATACTATTTAATGTGGACTTTCATGCAGATGTACATGTAAAATTTGGAAATGATTTTGTGGAGTTCGTTTTCAATGGTGCTTGTGGCCAAACCAATGTGTTATAAGTGGGGGTCCTTTGAATCACACTTCATGTAAAAGTTAGAAATCTTGGAGGAGCAAGGTCTCTAAACAGAGTGCTGACTGGGGCTTCACATGGAGCTTTAGGTCCTCATGCTCTCTCTCAAAGGGGACTTTTCATGAGAACCAGCTCCAGCTGTCCATGTCCTCAGCTCACAATACAACTGCTCTGGGGCAGCAATGACTTGGAACACAAGCACGTATGCCCATCTGAAGACCTTTGATCGGCCTCTTGGTGCTATGGTCATGGCTTGCCCATTTCTGGTCAACTCTTCACCATTGCTTGCCCAGACGATGACCCCATCTTCCTACCTATTTCCTGCTTCCCCACTTGCTCCTTCAAATGTGCTTTCCTTCCTGCAACTCCACTGGATGTCTGAATTCTTGAATCTGACCCTGGCATGCCTCTGCTTATAACCCTTCCATGGCTCCCCCGTTGCCCTCAGGATCACGTCAAAGCTTCTAATGGTGGCCAGCAATGTTTGCCCTGCTTCTCTAGCCTCCTGTCCCAGTGCTCCCACCCCTAGCCCATACACAGCCACCAGCGACCTCTCAGGGCTCTGTTGGCACTGCAGGCCCATCATGCCTGTAGGCCTTTGCTAACGCTGGTTCCTCTGCTGGCAATGATTCATGTCAGAAGATGCGGCTCTTCCTTCACAGCCCAGCTCCACCTGGACAAGCTTTGGAGTCCCCACAGGTCAATTAGTGTCATCCCCCCAGCTCTAGGAACATCCAAACCCAGAGCTAACATAATACAGCCGGCTGAACTGTTGGTGGCCATGCTTGTGTCTATCTCCCCCATTAGATTGTGATGAACACTGCACATCGGGTCTGGTTCACCTGTGAGCTGCCAGTCACGGCCATGTGACTGGCCCAGAGTCTCAGCTCAGTGGTTGATAGTACTTGGGAGAACCCAACCACAACTGTCTTTAACTCTGTGCCTGACACCAAGGAAACAATGAAGGTCAGCCACTGTCACTGTGAAATCTTAGGAAACACAGAACGAGTGATGCTTTTCTACTTTATAGATGAGAAAACAAGGCCAAAGAGGTAAAGTTGCATGTCCAAGGTCACTGTCTTCATCTGCTCAAGCCACTATAACACAAGAGGATAGACCAGGCAGCTTGCACAACAGACTTTATGTCCCACAGTTCTAGAATTTGGACATCTGAAATCAGGGTGTGACTCTTGTGAGAGGTCACTTCCGGCTTGTGGATGGCCATCTTCCCACTGTGTTCTCATGTGGCGAAGAGCAGAGCTCCCACAAGCACTTGGGCCTCTTCTTCTGGGGGCACTAATCCCATCCATGTGGGCTCCACCCTCATGAACGAAGCCCCTCTCAGGAACCTTCCCAAATACCATCACCTTGAAGGGTAGGTTTCAACATTTGAATTCAGAACTACACAAACATTCAGTGCACAGCAGTCCCACAACAAGTAAGAGGTCTCACTTCGCGCCCACACTGGGAGCCTTCCGCTTCCCGCCTCCCACACCAGTGTTCCCTGTGGGCCCAGAAGCATTGCACACTGTGGCACATGGTTTAGGATTCCACTCACGTGCAGCCCAGAAATGGGGGCGGACAGTTAAAGGCCCCATGGGGTGAGCCCCTGACCAGTGGGAACTAGAGATCTGTAGACACACTTTTTCCCTTTCTGCTCTGAGACACATGACCCTGAGATGCAGTCACACTGGGTTGTGTGGCCGTCACATGCAGCAGCAAGCACCCATGTCTGGTCACTGGTCCTGGGGAAACCTAGAGGAAGGCACTCTGGCGTCTGGCACAGAGCCCCCCACAGAGCAGCTGCTCCCTAAGCACCAGGAGGAGGTCCAAGATGCCAGGAAGGTGATCTTGCAGAAAGCCCTCTCTGGGGTCCCCACGCACGCATGGTCAGCAGTCAGCCTGAGAACCAGTGTTCATCGCCAGGTCTGGGACTGGCCTCGGCTCCCCCCCTGTGTGGGATCCCGCTCACTTTGCCACAGCAGAGAGCGCCCTGACCTCAGGCCTCTTAGGTTCAGACCAGAAAGATGGCGGCAGGTTCTCAGAGTTAGGCAGTGTGCAAAGCACAGCAAGTGGGTAAATGGAGAGCTCACCCAGAGCTGCTGCTTTCTCCCAAGGGCTCAGCCCTGTCCTGGTGGCCTGCTTTGGGCAGCTTTCCAGGGCCTGCGGGGGTGTGTTTTGGTTTGGTCTGCTTTCATCAGAGTCTAGGGTTGTCGTCTGTGGGGCAGTTGGTACCAAAGGAGCTACTAGAGCTGGAACCCCACTCCCTAACCTCTGGACGGATTGGCTCCGTTCTCTCCGAGCCCCGGCCCAAGGCAGGAGGGGGAATCATCCCCATGTGGAAGGCATGACTGAATCGCACCCACAAAGGCTCTTTTGCCATGGAGGGTAGCGTTCACACACTTCAGGGACCAGCATGTGTCCTCACAGGGCAGAGAGCTAGAGCAAACTCTCTGTGCCTTTTCTTATAAGGACACTAATCCCATGATGGCGGGGGGTGGGGGCACCTTCATGACCTCATCTAACCCAAATGACCTCTCAAAGGCTTCATGTGCAAACACCATCACATTGGAGGGGTAGGACTTCAACACAGGAACTGGCCTAGGGGAAGAGACATTCAGTTCACAGCAGCCCCCAAGCAAGCCCCCTGTAGCACCAAAGAAGGCCAGCAGGACAGGAGCAGAAACTGAGCCCATTGCAACAGGGGGCTAAACAGAGGCCAGCAGCAGCTCATAAGCAGGTCGCACACTGGGATCTGGACATCGGTCAGCAGGGCCGGGGCTTCAGTACCTGGGCCAAGATGCTGGGCATGAGCTGGACTGGGCTTTAGGCAGACTCCAGGCCCCGTGGACACTCACAGGTTCCTGGGGGCTGAGCCTGCGGTTCGGGGCCAAGCTGCCCCACTATTGGGGAAAGGAAGGAAACCGGCTGGGAGCCAGGCAGGGCCTGACCCCAAGCCTCATCCTCATTCCGAGAGAGCTGCAGCTGTGTCTAATTGGGGCGTGATTCGATTTGAGAAAGGTCACTCTATCCCTCAGTCAAGGCCATTTTGCCATCACTGATTGAATACCTGCTGCATCCTAGGCTCACGCTGGCTGGAGGGCCAGGCTTGGTCTCTGTCCTTCGAGCTTGCAGAACAAATACACAGTGTACACACGCACACACACACACACACACACTAACCATGCTGGGGTAATTTGTTAGAGGGTCAAAGTGAACTAAAACAGATTCTAAAGCAGTCAGGAAAGGCTTCCTGGATAAGGCAGCTCTCAGGCAAACAGGAAAGATTTGACTTGGCAGAGGAGAAGACATCCCATGTGAGAGGACAACCAGGAACACAGGCTCCGAGGCAGGGCAAGCACAGCACTGTCTAGAAGACTTTGAACTGCTAGTCTGGCCCGTGTGGAAGATTGGGCTATGGGTGAATCCAGGAAAATCGGAGCAATTAGCTGTGGCAGGCAGGGAATGCCCCGCCCCCTACCAGAGGGCTTTCGGCTCCTCTGCAAGGATTCAGGACTGTGTCCTTGACCCAGCGCCTCCCCGGAGGTGCCCTGAGTGGCTGTGGGTGGAGTCAGTGGGCAACAGGTACGCCTGCGCAGCCTTGCCAGCTGGTGCCCCATTTGATTGGTCAGGGATTCTTCTGGGTCTGAGTAGCTGCCAGCTATGGTCGGTCACTGTCTAGATGACCCACAAGTCTAAAAGATTGAGAAGGACCTGTTTACACAATGAAGAATTGTCGAGACTCTGAAAGCAAAGAAATAAGCTACAAATAGGTCTTTCTGAGCCTGCTGGTAGTTGGGAGGGCGTGTCTGGAAACCCCACAGGAGGGTGTCCTACTGATCTAGGGTAAGGAGTATGAATGAGGGTTCAGAGCAGCTGGCTTGGGAAGGCAGGGAAAGACAAGACCACGGAGTCTTGATTCCTTGTCTGCTTGACGGGACAGTGAGTCCTGCAGGAGGCAAGTCCCTATAGGCCTAATTCAATGCCATGTATATCTGAAGAGTTGCGTAAGTTCTTGTGCTGTGCGGACTATTCTAACGGCCTCCTGTTCTTGCGTGTGATTCTCTTGGGGCAGCGCTCAGAATGCCTTGTCTCTTCTGCAGCTATGTCATGTGCATTCTCTCTTGCTTTTAGAGCTTATGTGTCCATCAATAAATTCATGTCCTTTTACCAGCCTTGGGCCACTTGTCATGTAATGACGGATAGTCACTAAGGCATGCCTCTCGGATAGACGACCTCTTCTTGTCTAAACTGGGCCACACCGCATCTTGTCAGCTGACAGTCCAGTCTCATGCTCTGGCCTCTGTAGAGTGGGTGGGGGTGGTGGTTGGCCTATTCTAGAAGCTGTGAACATGGAAAGTGGAACTAGGGCTTTCCCAGCAAGCTGGCCAGGGTCTGGGGCCACTGGGCCATTCCAAAGCTCTGTAGTGGGTTGAATGCTCAAGTACTAATCACCGGAACTTATAAATATCACGTCAGCAAAACATGTGATTTAGTTAAGGAATTTGAGATGAAGAGATTATCCTGAATGGCCTGGGCCCTAAATGGAATCACACATGTCTTTATAAAATGGACACACAGACGAACACAGCTACGTGAAGACAGAGGCAGAGACCAGAGTGATGTGGCCACAAAACAAGGACACCTGGGGCCACCTGAAGCTGGAAGAGGTGAGGAAGGGGTCTCCCCAGAAGCCTCCGGAGGGAGTGCGCTCCAGCCCACACCTCGATTTCTCATTTCCGGCCTCCAGAACTGTGAGAGAACACACTTCTGGTGTTCTAAGCTCCCAAGTTTGTACTGCTGTGTTACAAGAGCCACGAGAAAGGATTAAAATGTGGGAAGTTCATGCCAACGGAGTACAGACCTGTCCCTGGTCCAGGAACAAGATCCCCTGGGGCAAGACCCCACCTTAACCCACCCCTGACCAAAAGGCTGTTAGCTCAGACAGCTGGGAGATTTCTTCTTTTCCTATAGAAAAAAACATAATGGCGACCAGTGAAATAATACACAGGCTTGGGCGAGGCACTTGGGGCAGGCAGGTTGGCTCAGGACTCTCAACATTGTGCTAAATATGGGCAAACACCAAGGTCAAAAGGGCAACCCATGTATCCAACCCTAGCTCCAGGGGCCCCAAGGGGTCTCGACAACGTGCACAAAATCGTAGGGATAAATACGAGATTCTGAATCTCCAGGCTGTCAACCATGTGCCCCAGCACGTGGCAATGGAAGTGGGCCTTGGCCGCAGGGACATGTGGCAGCCGGCTAAGCCAGGGTACACATTAAAGAGGTGGATACTCCTTGGTCTCTTGGCTCAGCTCACTCTGGGTCCCCTGCTGTAGGAGGTCTGGAGCCAAACACCAGGGTTGTAGGGGGCCGACCCCAGATGGGAAGGAGACACAATCCCCCACAGCAGCTGAAGTGCCTATGGGTGTCCTGAGTCATGTTCTAGGCTCTCCAGAGGGCTGGCCTGGGGGTCTTGGGGCCCAGGGTTGTACCTTGAGGCCTCAGAGGCTAGAACAGCTGTGGAATCCCCAGAAGCAGATCAGCACTCCCCCCAAGGAAGCACTTGAAGGCAGCCAAGTTACCAAATGTGAAAAGTTCTGCCATCTTGTAAGTCGTTTCTGAGGCCAGCTGGAACATGGGGTTTAAGCACAATTTGTTGCTTTAAAGGGTAGAAAGTGATACCTTGGGAGACCAAACTCTCATCCCTGGAGCAATGAGTGGGTCTCCCCGACAGCGTCTCTGGCCTCTGTGGAGGCCTCCCCGAGGAGGCTGGTGTCAGGCGACCGAGTGTCCCTTGAACATTCAGGGGCCTGTACTGAAGATTTCAAAGTAGGTTGCTCAGAGTTCGCACATGAGGACAACGTGACGGTCACCTTCGTTTTCCAGGGTGTAGGCTTTGTTCTTCTAGAGATTTCTATGTGAAAATCCCAAAAGGCGGGATGCCAATCTTTAATGGGACAGTTAGTATCTTGCTTAGGAAATGGCATTTATTTTTAAATGAGCAGTAATACCCTTTCTATCTATTCTTGGGGATAAATATAGAAAGGCCCAGCACTGGTGTGTTGGTGGCTGCGGGGGCTGTGCTGAGGACCTGGCGTCCAGACTGAGGTGTAGGTGAAGCAGCATGTTAAGAGGGTCCAGCTCTGGATTCCTCCCCCAACCCCCGCCCACAGCTATCCCTGTCTGCTGGAAGCCCCCTGCACCGGAGCTAGGTGGGCTGCTGCAGGGCAAGGGCACAGAGGGCTGGCTATCCTGGTATTTGGGCCAGATAGTACTAGAAAGACTACAGCCTCCATAATGGGAGGCTGGCCTCGGCAGAGGCCTGGGAGCCTGACACCTTTCTCGAAGCCACAAATAGGAGCCACCTTCTGTATATCCTGTGTTCAAGCTGGGGTTGTGGAAGCGCCTGCTTGTGTGAGAGAGAGGTTGCCTATGAGGAAGACAGGTCGCCCGGGGGTGCGGGGAGGCTGGGCGAGCCTGGGTGAGGCAGAAAGAAGTCTGGAGGCTGAGGGAGGGAGTGAGCCCTGCTACGGGAAGCTGGAGGCTGGAACCAGAGGCCAGCGGAGCTCTGAGGCCCAGGAAGACAAAGGCTCTAAAGAGACTAACGGTGGGGAAGCCACAGGCAGAGGGAGGCTCTCTGGTGAGAGAAAAGTTTCAGAGAAGGAGAAGGTAGAAAGCAAAATCTCTTGAGAGGGACAATGGGCAGGTGACATGCCCACCTCTAGGAGTCAGGAGACCGGAGACAGCCTCAGCCAGCCACCAGCCCCTCACCAAGCCAAGGCCCTTCCTCTCTCAGGCGGGCCTCAGTTTCCCCGTCATCAAGCAACCTGATCCAGATTATTGTTCTACACCCTTCCAGCATGGCCCATTTGTGATCTTTCCTCCTTTTCCCAGAAAAGGGTCCTCACCTCAGCTGACCTGTGCTAGTTTCCTAGGGCTACCATAACAAAGAACTGTAAGCTTGGCTTAAAATGACAGAAATGCATTCTTGCACAGTTCTGGAGGCCAGAAGTTCAAAACCAGTATCACTGGGCCGAAGTCCAGATGTCGGTAAAGTCACGCTCTCTCCAGAGACCCTCGGGGAGTTCTGCACCTTGCCTCCTCCGGCTTCCACTGCCAGCTTCACCTGGCTGCCGCCTCGGAGTGTGTGTCAGATCACCCTCTGCTTGTCTCTTCGAAGGACATTTGTGGCTATATTTACGGCACACCTGACTAATCCAGGGCAATCTCTCATCTCAGGATTTGTAATCCTATCGACGAAGTCCTTTTCCTGCCATCTGAAGGTCAAGGGATTGTGATTTGGATCTTTTGGAGGAGAATTTTCAGCCCACCATACCACCATTTGGGCCTTTCTTGGTTATTTCTATAGCTTTCCCATGTTGACTCAAATGTTTTCGTAGGTTTTACTTGTTTTCAGCTGTCGAAGTCAGTGGATAAACACCCAGAACTCCCTATCTCCAGCCAACACTTAGCCATGTCCTGGTATATTAAGACAAAAGTCTCCTGTGGTCCACTTCAGACCTCGCCCTTCAGCTGGAACCCAGCTGCACCTGTCACAGAATCCAAGTCCAAACACTCTGAGGGCCTCCAAACAATCTTTATGGCATTTGGCAAGGCTGTGTGTGTGTATGTGTGTGTGTGTATGTGTGTGTGTGTGTCTGTGGCAGGTGTGGGGATAATGAGTGGCCATCTAGGGAATGCATGCGCAGGAATATGGAGTTTAAAGTGTGAATGGGAATTCACCCTCCAGCCTCTACCCACCCTGTAATGATGTGACTTAAGGGCCACCGAAGATACTGTCACACTCTCGCTTCAGAAAGGAAGCACCCAGACCTCCTGGGATTTGCTTCTTTCATCCTAAAGTTTGCCCTGACCAAGACGGAGAGCAGCTGGGGATGATGCGGAGTAGCCAAAATCGAGATGTGTGTGATGGTTAATTATATGTGTCAACTTGGCTAGGCCAGCGTGTCCCGTTGTTTGCTCAAACACCACACTAGAGATTACTGATGGAGGTATTTTTAAGATGTGAATTTAAATCAACTGAATTTGAGGAAAGCAGATTATACTCTAGAGTGTGGGTGGGTCTTATCTAATCAGTTGAAGGCCTCAAGTGCAAAGGCTGAGGTTCCTTAAAGAGAAAGAAATTCAGTCTCTAGACTGCAGCAGAGAAATCCTGCTTGAGTCTCCAGCCTTCAGTCGTGAGGCAGCAACACCAACTCTTACCTCAGTGTCCAGCCTGCCAGGCTGCCCCCACAGATTTCAGACTTGCAAGCCCTCACAATCATGTGAGACCATTTCTTAAAACAGATAGATTAGATAGATGGCTGGGGGGGGGGGGGAGAGAAAGAAGAGAGATAGATAATTCTGTTCCTCATGAGAACCTTGCCTAACACAATGCCCATGTGGTCCTGAGGGGCTTCTGAATTCTGAGCGGGGAGGGAGTGGGTCCTGGGCACACCTCCACAGCCCACCCTGTAGGGAAAGGAAGTGTCCTCGGCGCCTTTCTCCCTCTCAGCACTGTGAGCAGTCCACCTTCTCCCTGACTCAGCCTCACCTTGCGAATCCATCGGTCCTTCTCTCCAAGACTCCCTCCCCAGGGCAGGCTCACACCCATGTTGGGACATGTCCTCTACTACCAGCTCCCAAGTTCTCCCTGGTGGGCCCTGACCTAGGGAACTCAGCCTCTGGGCTCATTTCCAAGAGCTCGAGTTCAAGTTCTGGCCACGTGCAGATCACTTCCCACAGAGGAGGACAGGAGGACCCCCCAATCCCTGTTAGCCATTAACTCATCTGGTTCTCACAGTAACCCTAGCAGGTGGGGGCCACACTACCCACATTTTCAGACGAATATGGGGGCTCAGAGGTTCCGTGGTTTGCCCAAAGTCACGCAGCTGATGTGAAGGGAGCTGAGAGCCAAGCAACTTTCTACTCCTCTCGCCACCCACGGTTGCGCTTCTCTGCACACGCAGCTTAGAAACGAGGCAACATCAGAGACAGACACGAGCTGCCTTCAAAGTCACATGGGGCTGAGGCCCCACGAGGGGTGAAACTGATCAGCTGCGGTCACCTGCGCGCGGCTGGAGGATGCGGCTGCCGGGAGTTTGAGGCTCTCGAAACAGAAATCTCTTCAGAAGTGGATTCTGCCAGCGGGAGTGACAAATTACCACTGCTCGTCTGACCAAGTTGGGGAGGAGTCTAAATAGAATGGAGCATCTGAGGAAGAGAGAGACTTTTTTCCCATGACAGTGTTGTCATTGAGCTTGAATTTCAATGGAGGTGGTGAGGGGGAAGAAAAGCCCAAATTCAGCTCCAGCCAGAACAGCAGCCATGCTGGAAGGAAAATCAAGAGAGGACTCCCCACCAGGGCTGCGGGGGGTGGGGGGAGGCAGAGAAGCCCGGCCAGTGACGGGGAGAGGCGCGCGCGAAGTTGGGCCCGGGAGCCGTGTGGGGCGGTGCCGAGAGAGGAGCGGGCATCTGATCTCCATCCTCGCCAGGCTGGTGAGCGGAGCTGAAGACACTGTTGATTGTACTTCCAAAGGCATTTCGGCTCTGAATCAGAATCAACAGGCAGAGCAAATGAGAGACATTGGATGAAGGGAAGACTGACCTTGGCTGGGGGAGAAAGCCCTTCAGGAGAAATGCAGCTGTGCGGACGACGGGGACACGCGGACAGATAGGATGACAGGCTCAGGGCCTGTTGGTGGGTCCCATCAGCTCTCCATTTGTCTGTTGAGCCACCCATCCTGCCATCTGGCTTCCATTCCATGCCTGCCTCCAAGCCTGCCTGAACCCTAGTCATGGGCCAGGCCCAGGACTGGGCTCTTTGGTGGAAAGCATGGACAGGAATCTGAAAGCCAATTGGATAGGTCTAACCCGCCTCTAACGAGAAGCAGTTCTCCCCACCCCCATCCCACCCCTACCCCACCCCTGGCCCCAGAGAACTGGCAGATGGAAAATGGTGCCCAAACCTATCAGGCCCTCATCCTCAGAACCTGCTACTTTATCTAACTCAAAAAATGAATGCGATTATTTAGGATCTTGAGATGGGGGATCATCTCCCCCATATGGCCCCAGATGGGCCATAAATATAATCACAAGTGTGTTTATAAGAGGTGGATTTAACATACCAGAAGACAAGGTGACGTGTCCACAGAGACAGAGATGACAGTGATGGGGTCCCCAGCCACGGAGAGCCCGGAGCCACCAGAAGCTGGAAGGGGCAAGGAACAGGTTTCTCCACCAGCGTTTGGAGGGACTGTGCCCCTTTTGACACCTTGATCTAGCCCCTCAGAATTCTGACCTCCAGACTGTGAGAGAAGAAATTTTGGTTGTCTCAAACCACCAGGTTCATGGTCATTTGTTAGAGGAAACTGATACCTCCTGGCAGCTCAGCTGTACAGGTTCACGAAGAGCCTGTGTGAATGGTCACATCACTGAGCTTTAATGGAACATCCCAGGCCAAGGGATTACACGGTAAAAGTCCGGTTGAGAATTGTAAACTCTCCAGGCTCCGCAGACCTGGTTCCATGGAAATCCTCACCATTCTCTGAAGAGAATCAGAAACACGGTTGATTTGATTCCTAAGTCGACTTTCTTCTGTCTAATTACACCTTTGCCACCAAGCTTCATAATGTCTCAGGGTTGGGACAGGAGCAGTTCAGGATCTGGGTCACATAGAGTATCTCTGGGGAAGTTCCTCCCAGTACATAGCGAGACTTTGTCCTCTCCGGGGTTTCAGGCCAGCTAAGCAGGTTTTGGTCAGCGGGAAGCATCTGCCAGGGCCCGTCTCACTCAAGACAAGCCTTAATGACCACTCACCGAGGACGTCTACTTCCCATCATGGGGCAGCATTCGCCAAACCTACACGATCCCCATCATCACACAGCCATTCTATGATGCAGGAAAATATCTCCTGTCTTGCCTGATCACAGAAAAAACTACGTCAGAGAGCTGGTGTGTGTGTGTGTGTGTGTGTGTGTGTGTGTGCGCGCGCGCACGCGCACACAAAAACGTGTGTGGCTGTGCTCAACAAATTGCTGGGGTTATGAGATGTTACCAAGAGCCTCATTGTGCAGAAGCCAGATGAATCTTCTTCCCCAGTCTCCTAAGCAGCTTCCTGCTCAGGCTAAGCAGCAGTTTGTTATGAATCTTATCCGATAGCAATATTTCTATTTAGCAGCACATATATAAGCTTGGCTTAGTTCAAAAAGATGTAACATGAGATATGTCTGCTCAGCCACTGTCTAGGGCCCTATAATTGGAGCTTTATAATCAGCATGATGTCACCAGCTTGGTTCTGCTCAAAGGGCACAGGATGGGGTGTGAAAGGTGGATTGCTAAGGGCCCATCCACGGAAACATTTTCTAAATACTAGAGAGAAGGCAGCCAAAGAGCTCCCCCCTCCCCATCGCCCACGGACCTCACTACTGTGCCAGCCATTCCCCTTTTGGCTAATACTAAGGTCTGGGGCATCCACACACCCACCCCTCTGGCATGGGATGCCAGGTGTCAAGGAGCCCCGAGGTCAGATGGCCTGGTAAGAACGGTTTGTCCGAGGTCAGATGGCCTGGTAAGAACGGTTTGTCCGAGGTCAGATGGCCTGGTAAGAACGGTTTGTCCCCTTATTTTTGCCTTCTACCCACACCCCAAGCCAGGCTTTCTGCACATGAGTGAGAGCTGGAACTGCCTAGGGGGTGCCAGCTCCCAACTGGACCCCATCCACAATGGAACCAGGGTAGGAGGGAATCAAAGAAAGTTCTAAGTCACCTCTGTGCCAGGCTCTCAACTAGAGGCTGGTGACTCATCAGAATCAGGCAGCAAATCCCCACCCAAGGGGCTTCTCAGTCACAGGGGAGCCAGAGGCATAAGCATTTAGAAGCTCTAGAACTTTTGGCAAAGTCACTTCACCTCTCTGGGCTTCAGTGCCCTCACCTGTAGACTGGGGCTAACGGGGGTAACAAATTTGAGTTTCCAAGGAGATAAGACATGGGCAAGTGCTTCCAAGACCATAAAGAGATGGCAAGTGTTACAGCAAGCCCATGTCCCACCATGCCTGCCATGCCCAAGGAGCAAGAGGAAGCCAGGAAACTTGTCGCATCTGGTGACATATCTGGTTCTTAGAATTCCCTGTAGGGCTTTGGCCAAGCCAAAAGCCCTACAGAACATCATCCAGATGTTCTCATGGCCTGTTTGTCTCTGTCTTCCTGAACTAGGAGTTTCTGCCACCCTGTCCACAAAGGTGAGCATGAGGGAGGTTCCCACTCCCTACCCTGAGAAGGCGTGGGGAAAACAGAGCCATTGCCTCCTCCAGACTGGTACCAAAAACCACCATGTTTTGTGTCATAGAATAAAATCTGAGCCAGGAGTTCACAGCCCTGGCCCTGGCCTGAGGTATCTGGGTGACCTCCTTGGGCCTCACTTGCCTCACCTGTAAAATGGACATAAATTAGGACCTGTCTCACAAGGTTGTTATGAGGATGAAGAGAGAGAAACTGCTCCCGGAACACGATGGTGTAGATATATTTGTCCTTATTTCCTCTCAGTACGTATGGCAAACGTCCCAAACATTATATGTAAAACAAAAATAGAAGGACTCTGAAAGGTAAAAGAAACAGACCAGCTGGGGACCAGGGGACCTGGGCTATGACATGGTAGGGAGGTTCCTGGGGTTCTTTCTGCCTCCCGTGTCCCAGACTTGGAGTTGAAGGAGCAGAGTGTGGACCCCGTACTTCCACCCTCACCAGGCTACAATGAGGCATGCCCACCTCTCCCTGTTTCAGGGGAGTATCTCCAAAGGCCATGTAAGGAGCCTAGATCATCATCCCCTACCCCCAGAACAAAGGAGATCTCCACCATTCGTGTCATGGAGGCCACATGGGGACCAGGAAGAAGCTATCCCCCTACCCCTTTTGGCCAGGCAGGTGGCATCGATAGGAGGCCCGAAGGACAACGTGAATTCTTACTCCCACTCAGCAGTAACAAGGCACCCCTTCCACCCCACCCCACCCCACCCCAACCCCAGGGCATCAAAGGAGTCTGAGTGCCTAAGCTGGACTTGCAACCCCATCTGGCGATAACAAGGCAGCACTCTCCTTTTCCCACTGGACAGTGTCAGGCGAGGCCGGCTCTAATAGATTTCAGGAAAGCCTCACAACATAATACCTAAAATGCCTGGGATATAATCAAGACCACTTGTCGTACCAGGAACCAGGGAAGTCACAACGCTAATGACAAACGGTAATCAACAGACACCAACACTGAGACAAGTCACATGTTGAAACTAGCCGGCAAGAATTTTGAAGCAGCTGTCATAAAAATGCTGCAGCTCTCGATTACAAACATGCCTGAAACAAGTAAGACTGTAAAACCTTAGCAAAGAAATAGAAGATACAAAAAAAAGTTCAATAAAATTTGAGATCTGAAAAATGTAATAAGTGATGTCTCTTCAGATTGGAGGATCCTTAGTGAATTGGAGGCTAGAAGAATAGAATTTACTTAATCTGAACAACTGAGAAAATTGACTGGCAGAAAAATGAGCAGAGCCTGAGGGACCCATGAGATTCTGATGAAAGGTCGTTAGAGCATCATGCCATTAAAGTCCCGGGAGGAGAGGAAAAAGAGCGTGGGTCTGAACAAGTATTTGAAGAAGTAACAACTAAAAATGTCCCAAATTTGTCAAAAGACACCAACCTACAGATTCAAGAAGCCGAGCGAAACCCAAATGGAATAAATTCAACAAAATGCATTCCAAGACACACCACAGTGCGAAAGAAATTGAGAGAGAGAGAGAGAGAGAGAGAGAGAGGAAAAAATTTGAATGAAGTGAAAGAGACGCTCCCTTCCCTCTAGGAACCATTTGAACGATAGACAGATGGCTCCTCAGAACCCACAGAGGCCAGAAGGAAATGATACCACATTTTTTTCAAGAGTGGTCAATCCAGAAATCTAAATTCAGAATACATATCATCCTGAGGGAAAACTAAGAGAATGTGTCACCAATAGATCTGCTCCCAAAGAATGGCTGAAGGAAGGTCTCTAAGTAGAGAACAAATGAAAAAAGGAGTCTTGGAACCCCAGGAAGGAAGGACGACAGAAAGAGGCAAATCCTGGGCGAATCCATACAACTTCTTTCCTCCTGAGTTTTCCAAGTTATGTTGCAGCAAAATTGATAACATGAGGAGGGCTCCGCTTAGGGTACCTAGACAGGTGACGAATGATTCAAGCAGGGTACTGATGTGCGTATACAGCAAGGAAACTGGGTATGGGAATATAACTGGAAAAAAATATGGCCAAATCTTAAGCAGTTGTTCCTGGGAGAGGGAATTATAGGTGGGTTTCCCCCTCGGCTTTTTTTTCTCTCAATGCTTTTCTATTTTTGCCTGAGTTGTTTCTGTAAGCCTGCTTGGCAATCGGAAAAAGAGAAAGTATTCAGCAGAATGACTGATTAAAAACATTGCTCCTGGAGAGTAGAGAGGAGAGTGACTCATTCCGCTTGGGAGAATTTAAGAGGACTTCAGGGAAGAGGCGGCATTTGGATTTGCCGCCTGGAAGGATGCATGGAGTAGAGAGGGCTGCCAAGCTGGAGAAGCAGCATGAGCAAAATCATGAAGTTGAGAAAGTAAAGGACATGCCAACGAGGATGTTGTCCTGTGTGACGCGCCTGCAGGGCTTAGGGAGGACCCAGTGGAGGCTTCTGTACTCGGCAGGTGCCAGAGTGAAAGGCAAAGTGTGCACTCAGTTTGTGGACTGGCAAGCCTTAGGACCAGGGGGTTTCTGAGAAGTGTGGGCGCCTGCCGCTGGGGCCCAAGCCCGAAGCTCCCCTACCCCGCCTTCTTTCCCAAAGGAAACGCGGAGGCTTAGCCCCAGCCTGTGTTTTCCTGCTTCCTTCCTTCCTATTCTCCTGAGAGTGTCGCTTCCCTCTGGGGGAGGATGAAAAACAACTCGATTGTTCTCCCCATCTGCACCGCCCCCCACAACCGAACACACATCTTCTCTTCTCCCGGTCCCCGCCACTTTCTTTCCCACACTAAGTCGCCCTCTGCCCCCTCACACACCTGTGACACCGGCACGCTCATTCTCAAATCTCCCGGTGCTCTTCTCTCAGTCCCCGTGTGTGTGTGTGTGTGTGTGTGTGTGTGTGTGTGTGTGTGTGTGTGCCTTTCTCTTTCTGTCTCTGTCTCTGTCTCTGTCTCTGTCTCTCCCCCTCTCTCAATTTTTAGATCAACAGCTAAATCAGGTTCGGGCCTTACAGCGTAATGAATGCCATTTTTCTTCAGGTGCGGAGGTTCTGAGGGTTGTCTCCGCTGACTACTCCTTCTCCGCCGGCAGAATTCTGGCCCCAAAGCCAGGTTGAGGCTTTCCGTGGTGGTGGTGACGAGGGCGAGGCCCCTCGGACGCGCATCCCTGACCCCCGCCTCCTCCAGCCGCCGGACGTGAGACTTCAGGGCTTCCCAAGCTTCGAGCCCAGCCCCTTCCTTCTCCAGTGGGCTTCAGGGGAGCCGGCTTCCCTGGCCACCAGTCTTCCCAAGCCTGCACCTGAAGTGGTCACGGGGGGGGGGGGGGGGGGCACGTAGGCAGGGGGAGGGGGAGCCGGCTCCTGTCTTCCCCCTCCCGTTGCCACAGTGCTGCCGGTCGCGGTCGCCCCGTTCCCGGGGAGCTGGGAGGTGGGGCTCTCCCCGTCCCCCCCCCCCCCCGCCCCCCGGCAAGTCGCCCCCATCCCCCTCCGCCCTGTTATCACCTTGGCAATTTGTACACTTAATAGTATGACTAAGTGACAATTACATAATGTGCCCGCCTCAAGCCGAGACAGAAAATGTTGTGGCTGAGGTATTTTTGTTTCTTACTTTCCAAGCTTGCCAGGACGTCCACAGGCAAGAACTCTCGCTGGATTTCGGGTCGGCGCCTCATGAATAAAACAGGAGAGCCTGCGGGATTCAGAGCACACCTTTCAGCCTGTCCCCGGAGGGCGGCCGGTGGGCTTGCCTGTCCCCTCCCGACTTCCCAGGTCGGCAGGAAGTCCCCGCACCACCCGCCTTGCCTTGTGGCTCCTAAATTCCCCTGAAGCCAGGGCCCAGAACACGTTTCCTTTGATGACAGGCGACCTGAGGCTTCCTGCTTGCTGGGCTTCCAGGCCCCTCCTGGGGCGCCGCGTGTGGGCCGGTGGCCACAGCCTTCGCTGGCTCCTTTGCCCTCTCCTGGGGCCAAGGGTGCCAACCAGGGGCTCCTCTTCCTTCTGACACACTATGTTTCTGAGAACCCGGGCTAGCTCCGCCACGGAGGGCTTTGTCTAAAGTCACTCAACTACCTTGTGGTGTTTTTCTACCTCGGGAGGTTGGGTGTCATTACCCACGTCCACCTGGATTTGCCACGTGGGCTCCAGCAAGGGTCTTGAGCCAGATACGCTTTCCTTCAGGTTGGGAAGCCGGTTCTGTCAGAGGGACATTTCACCTTCACGCATTTGCCTTGTTGACCCTGGAACCCTCGAAGTGGGACCTTGGGAATTTTCAGGGAGGCCCTTTTCCTCCCTAAGGAACCGACGTGGAAGCTTCCACGACGGGCAGGGCACTTACCTCCTCAATCCCGGTCCCCTTCCTTTGTTGGTCGAAGGTCTCAGGCCTCCTGCAGAATCACTGAGCTCTGCCATGAGGATGGAAATTGGTGCGAGAAGTCGGCTCTATTTTTCCGGGCTGCAGGCCGAAGGGTACAAGGTGCGTTTAAGGGCCACAGTGGGTATAGGAAGGAACAGAAAAGAAGACTAGATGTTTCTGTACAGGTAAATACATCCATGGAACCTCAGCACAGAGGAAATTAGAGGTTTATTAAGGGGTGCTGTAAAGAGGATGCTTGGGTAATTAATTCTTATGGAGGCCAGAGGTGATTCTACTTCTTTTTTTTTTTTTTTTAAGATTTTATGTATTTTTTTGACAGAGAGAAATCACAAGTAGATGGAGAGGCAGACAGAGAGACAGAGGGAAGCAGGCTCCCTGCTGAGCAGAGAGCCCGATGCGGGACTCGATCCCAGGACCCTGAGATCATGACCCGAGCTGAAGGCAGAGGCTTAACCCACTGAGCCACCCAGGCGCCCCTGATTCTACTTCTTGAGTCCACAGAAGGGAGGTGTGGACCAACAGACCTATGTCCCCTCACCTCCCCCAGGTCTTCCCACATGTCTCTGCAGCCGGCTCCTCCCAAGACCCACACTGTTTTGCCTGTTGCCTGGCAGCAAGACCTCGAGGCTCCCACAGCCTTCAGAGGCCCATCTCAAGAGTCAAGAAAAAATTCAACAGGGATTTACCAAGAAAGGAGTTCTGAGGTCTAAGCAGTTGCAAAGCTCTGCATATCTTGTCCCCATCCTAGCAGATCCTAACGCACATGACATAGTAAAGGCCCTGAGAAGTCCTGTGGTTGCACTTTGAAGAAGGTAGCATTTCTCAAACATATTGAAGACATTTTGGCATGACACCCCTATTAACAAAGGGTCCGTGGAATGTGCCACAAAGACGGCCAAGAAACATAAATAAATAAATAAATAAAACCTAGAGGAAAGGCAGGGAACGGATTCTCCCTTAGAGGCTGAGAAGGAACCCACCCTGCCAACACCTTAGCCTCAGACTTCCAGCCTCTAGAAGTGTGAGAAAACACATTTCTATTGTGTAAGCCCTTCGGCCTGTGGGCCTGAAGGCAGCCGCAGGAAACTTGGGCATTCATGTTCCCCTCCCCTGCGTCTGACTCACCCTCTCGCTTACTCTCGGTGGAGGGTGTGATAATTGTGTCCAGGTCATGCTTCCTATACCTTTAAGCTAGGAGAGGTTTTCCGTCAGGCCCGGGCCGCCGGCCTGACCAGCCAGAAGCCAACCTGTTCTCCTTTGGACAGTGCAGGATCGAGAACCCTGGAAATGCTCAACATTTTGACCCGTGAAGTCGACCTCTGGGAGTCTGCCCTGGGAAATTCACCAGCGTGCAGAAAAGTTTCGCACCCAGAGACATCCACCTCAGTGTAAAATGGAGGAAAACCAGGAGCCAGCGGGAAGTACCCCCAAGTGAGTGGCGTTAAGACGACATGCCTCCTACTCCCGGGACCGCTTCCCAGAAGAAACATGTTGGACTCTCCTTCGGGGAAGGACACAAGCTAAGATAATATTCTGGGAAGTGGTCCCAGGGAATGGGAGGAAGGGGTGGGAAGGAATGGAACGAGTGTGTTTTCAGTGGGTCGGATGTATCAGCTGTCACAGCTATCTTACCAGAGAGCTCTGCAGAAAGTGGGCACGCCACCGCCATCGAGCAAGCAGGTGGGAAGAGGGGCATCTGAAGCTACAGGCCGACTGACACAGGTGGGGAGTGACAGATGATACACCCAGCAAAGACGTGGTTATGTGGACAATGCTTACGGTAGCGAGAAATCTTAGAGAAGGGTTATGTAGCCAGTCCTAGCTGGGCTCTGCTCCCAGAGCATCTGCTTGACCAGGGGCAGGGCCCGAGAATGTGCATTTCTAAGAAGCTCCAGGTGATACAGTTACTACTGCTTTGCGAACCGCACTCCGGGAACCACCGATGAAACAGCTCGCAGGTGCATTTAAGAAAGTGTCTACAGACTGTTAACTACTTTGGAACAGAGAAAATACATTGAAGATCAACCAGAAATGAAGATATGGCAGCTTCCCAATGAGAGTGCAAGTCAATGAGAGATCCCAGAATGTGGTTCAGGGACAATGGGACCCCTGGAGATGTGTGACCAGTCTGTTCAGCACGTGGCTTGGCACTGATTTTGATCCATTCTCTGTGGGTTCCCATCTGTGGTCAGCCCCTTTCCCAGCAGCAAGTGCGCGGGGGCCGCTTAACTGGGCCTGGTCTTAGATCCTTCGGGGAAAGGGATAACAAGGTATGCTTCATAGAGTTTTGGGTGGTGATTGAGGTCTTGAGGCCCTAACTTATTCTTGGGAACACGTACCCCTGGGGGACGCCCCTTGGCTCCACCAGATGGGGAGTTCTCCCTGGGGCTGGGACCCCCGGTCTGACCTCCTGGGGTCCGCTGGTCTGGGTTTTTCAGAGGCCACTGAGGACCTCGGAGGGGAGATGGGGTTGGGGGTTGTAGCCTTACCTTACACAACACCAGGGCTTCCTATAGTGAGATTCTGCAGGAGACCCTGTGGTGTCCTCAGTGAGCCAGAGCCAAGGAAAAGGGACTGCTCTCATCTTGTGTTACTGTCCCAAATAGTGCTCTACGTCCGCCTCTGGCATTGCCCAAAAGGGGAGGTCCTGGCAGCAAAAGGCAAGGACAGAACACAGACGTGGGAGGGTCTGCCCAACATCCCGCTCCCTGGTCTGCTGCCCCCGACCCCCCGCCCCCGAGCCTAGACTCCAGTCTGGTGAGATGGGAGCCCACGCTTCTCTCCTCTGCTCCGGCTGTTGTCCCCATGGTGGGGGTCATGGCCAGCCACGTAAACTGGGCTGCCTCCCAGCCACTGCTGTTGTCACAGGCTGGACAGTCATCAGTGCTAATCGGAGTAGCTGGGAAGTGAGGCTTCCTGGATCAATGTTAACACCTTCTTGTGCTATTCTGACAGGTCTCGCCAGGGCCAGTGAAGAAATTCACTTTGCCACGCCAGCTACTGTGCTGGCGGGCTAATTGCTCATTGCTTGCGTCTGCTGTTGGATCGGGCCTCTTCGACCCATAAATCAGGGCCAATGACCTCACACAACAGAACGAGTGAGCCGCTGGCCATCAGGGGCCTCGGCTCTGCCACCATCTGATGCTGGCCCAGTTGGGTGACTTGGCAAAGGCCCTGTCCCTCTCTGAGGCTCCATGTCCAGCCTGCTGGGACACAGGTGTTCAAGACCCCTTTGGTTTCAAGGCTGCCTCACAGCTCCACAGGCTCCCTGCTCCTCCAGGCATTCTAGATAAAGCCTGGGGTCAGCGCCCAAGCGTGGGTGCTAGAAAGGGCATCCTATCGGGGGCTGGAGGCCACCAGAGGACCCTGATGACCAGCCAACCCCAGGCTCGCAGAAGGCACGTCTGGCAGGACCCAGAACAGCTCCTTCCTTCTCTAGTGCTGGAATGAACACTGGTGAATCTATCTCCTTCTTGGCGGATCCTTCCCCACCAGAGGCAGTGGGAGAGCAGAGGGCCTGGGGCCAGTCCTCGTGCTACCACCTCTCCACTGGGTGAACATGGGCCAGACACTCCTCCATGAGCCCCATCTGTAAAATGGGTGTTACAGTAAGAGCTTGCTGTACTCACAGGGACCGTTATATGGAGCAACACACATTTATGCTCTTTCTCTTCTGGAGGTCAGAAGCCTGAACTGGGTGTCACGGGGCTGAGCATTCCTTTTGGAGCCTCTAGGGGAGAATCTGCTTCCTTGCCTTTTCCAGTTTCCAGAAAGTACCACATGCCTGGCTCATGGCCCTTCCTCATATTGCTCCACATCTTGCTTCCATAGTCACGTGTCCTACCACTAACTCTCACCCTCTTATAAGGACTGTTGTGATTACCTTTAGGGTCCAAGATGTGTTGACGTCTTTGGGGGAGGCATTGTTCTACCAATCATACCTTCCCGTTCCTGACCAGGCCACTTAGGAGCCAGCTCAGGGTCCTCAGAATTGGCAGGGGTGGGGGTGGGGAGGGCCCTTAGAGATCACACATCGCATCCGGCTTCGTCCATTCCAGCTCCCTAGCTAGAATATCAGCCCCTGAAGGCAGAGCTCATCATGTTCACTGCCAAACATGAGCCCTGAACGTGCTCCCTGGCCCAGTACAGAGCCCACCCGAAGTTAGCCCTTGATTCATCTGTGCCGCTTGCGTGGTGTGGGATGAACTTGCAGACACTATGTAGATGTCTCCTGATTCTCCAAATTCACTTTCCCCCCTCCAACAAGGGTAACAACGGGTTTACCTATTTCTTTTTTTTTTTTTAAGATTTTATTTACTTTTTCGTTGGAGAGAGAGCATGAGACAGAGCCGCGAGAGCACAAGCGGGGAAGCAGAGGGAGGGGCAGGCTCCCTGTGACGTTGGACTAGATCCCAGCACCCTGGGATCACAACCTGAGTGGAAGGCAGATGCTTAACTGACTGAGCCACCCAGGGGTCTCTACCTATTTCTCTTTAACAAGTTCTTAGGATGGGGAAACTGAGGCCCAAAGCCACACAGGGATGGAGCTGGCATTCAACCAGGCATACAACATTCCAGGCCCAGCTGTGCTTCCAGCAACTGTGATCCACCCCCCAAGCCCACCCTGACCCCCAGCCCCTCTCACGGCCACGGACAGGCCAGGACATTGTCACTGGTCTGGGCTGCTCATACCCATCCTGCCGCACCGGCAGCAGCATGGACCCGGGTAGCGGGTGTCAGGGGCTTGGTATTTCTAAGGGGCCAAATAAGGGCTGCTGCCTACAGTTCACACACTCACACGCATGCACATTGGTACACACACACGTGCACACATGGACACACAGAGGCCAGTTGCATCTCCCGCGGGCCAGGCTTCAGGCTGCCTGCCCTTCCCCCATCCTCGAACTGCAGCCTCTGCCCCGAAGGCCCCCACCGCCTGTCCCTTTCCCGGCACTGCAGGGATGGTGGCATTGGGGGTGGGAACTGCAAGCAGAGACTTGAAGAAGGGACTTCGATCCAGTCCCTTTTGGAGTGGCTGTCGCATCCAGGAGTCCTGGGACAGGATCCTCCATGCTCTCTGAAAGGCCCACTCAGAGTCTCGGCCTGTGCAATGAATGGGACACTGAGCGTCTGTTCCAGACTTGGCTCCCATTCAGACAGCGGAGCCTGCTGACTAGATACCCAAGCGCACAGAGGTCTGGGGTACTGTGCAAAGGGGGGGGGGGTCAATGTACATATGCCGTGTGCACGGACATGTGGGCATGTGCCTGGGAGGGGGCATGCCCGTGAACACACTTCTGGAGGCGAGCACACGTCTGCAGGGAGGCCAGCGAACGCTTCTCTGGGGGTGTGTGCACATGTGTGTGCGTGCCCAGCTGTGGGGCATGTGCCTGTGTGTGTGCGTGCCCATGTGTGTGCATGTGTGTATGTGCTTGTGTCTTTCTCTGGGACAGTGTTACTCAGCTCAGGCCACTATAACAACATATCAGAGGCCGGAGGACCTAACCCACTGACATTTCTTTGTCACAGTTCTGGAAGTACAAGATCAAGGTGCTCTCGGATTTGGTTCCTGGTACTCAGCTCTCTTCCTACCTAACAGAAGACACCTTCTCGCTGTGTCCTTATATGGTGGAGAGAGAACACTCTGGCCCCTCTTCTTATTATTAAAAGGACACTAATCCCATAATAGGAGCTCTACCTTCACAACCTCCATCTAAACCTGCGCACCTCCTAAGGGTCCCATTCCCAGTGCCACCACGGTGGGAGGCGGGGCGTCAACACAGGGATCTGGGGGGACACAAAGGTTCCCTCCTCCGGGCTGCTGACACCGCTGTCGCCTCCAGATTGCCCGAGTGTGACAGCCTCCTGCCTTGTCCACACAGGCGTCTGTAACTCCACACGTGTCCAACCCAAGCACAGCCCGACAATCACCCCTGTGGCATGGCTGTGGGGACAGTAAACAGATACAAGGCCCAAGGCGCCCTAGAGCCTAATGGGGGCTTCCACACCCTTCCAGCATCCCAGCCCATCATTCCCTCTGTGCCTCCTTCTGCCACATCCCTGAAAGCCAGGTCCCATGCCCCCTCCCTGGGAAGCCTCGCTTGTCAGGCAGCTTACACCCCAGAAGGCTTAGTCACTCGCTTGCCTGAATTCCCACAGTGCCGTGCGTGCAGTCCTCTTCCTGCACTTGCCAAGTAGTACTTTCGATATTTCTATCTCCACAGCTACCGAGGCGGCACCGGGCGCCAGCTCACTGACCAGCTCTCTGACCAGGCCCCCTCCTTGGTTATGAAGCCCCAGCGAGACGGACCCGTGGGGGGCCGCACAGGGCATGGAGGTTACTTCCTTTCTTGCCAGACACATGGGCAGCAAATGGACAAGGCAGCCAGGTCTGAGGTTCTCGAAGGGCTGTGGCAGCTCCCAGCACTGCAGCCCTCCGAGGCAATGAGCCTAAGAACCCCGGATTTCTCTGAACGGAATCCTAAAGAATGGGCTGCCTACCACCCATCACCAGCTCTGTCCCCTGTGACCCGGCCGAGCCTCCAAGTGCAGTTTGGGACTTCCAAACCTCCACGGCTGGTCAGGGAAGGAATCCCAGATAGTCCCACCTGAGCTTGCGGCCCAGGGAGCGCTGCCCAGGTGGCCTGACCAGAAATGGCAGGGCGGGGGTGGGGGCGGGGCAAAGGGTCTTGGAGGTTTTATTCCTTTTGCTTTGTAATGATGGGCTTCAAGCCAACGCATTTCTTGAATACATAATAGAGAGTTGGGGAGACCGCAGGAATAAA
This sequence comes from Mustela lutreola, assembly GCF_030435805.1. Classification (NCBI taxonomy): domain Eukaryota; kingdom Metazoa; phylum Chordata; class Mammalia; order Carnivora; family Mustelidae; genus Mustela; species Mustela lutreola. Next base: position 128,671,416 of record NC_081308.1, read on the forward strand.
TGTTATTAACACACAATCACCGGAGTCCCAGACAGGGCCTTCTTTCTCCAGGTCGGGTCAATTAGCAGAATAATGCCAAGCGGCTTTTCGTTTTAAAGGGTTTAATTAAAGTTTGGGTACAATGAACAAGCAAGCCACCAATCTGTCTTTCAAGGCATGTGTTATCTGGAGATTGATTGTAACTTATGCTCATTTCTAGAAGTGTAATTCCTTGCAAGACATTGAAGGTACCCCCCACCCCTGCCATCCCCTCCCCCCCCCCAACCTCTGCCCTATCCCTCCCTCCATAATTCAGTCAGCGGTACCCAGTCTTGCAGCCCTTGGGATCAAATGTGTACTTGGATTCATGCTAGGAACCCACCCTGGCTTCTTCCCTCACTCCCAGAGCTGTAGGCCAGCTCTCCTTGCCCCGTGACAGCAGAGGTTACCAAGCGCTTCTCCGCCCAGCCCCCGTGGCCTGGGACGACAGGCTCAGGGCTGACTGCTGGGGTGGCAAGGGACAGCGTCTTTGCAGAAACGGCTTTTCCCGTGATGCAGGCCCTGTGGGTCAGGACAGGCCTGTTAAGGGAACTGGCTTGGTTTAGCTGGCTGGGTGGCTCCTTTAACCAGGTGATCGTTCCAGAAATGCCAACCGGCTGTCTCCTTTGTGTGTGGTGGCATGGTGCTGGGCATTGGTTGGGGTGAGGGCTGGACAGGGTCTCAGCTCCCAGGAAGCAACAGCCTAGAGGCTCTGGGGTCCTTCAAGCCTGGGTTGGGACTCCAGCTCCTAGAGCCACCTCTGCTGGGCACGGTGTGGCTTTAGACCACCATTTCCTCAAAAGTATGACGGAGACAGCAAGAATACCAGGGCCGTGGTATGGACCCCAGGGAATGATGACTGGGGTGAACCTCAGCCTAAGCCTGGGAGAGCCCAGGCTCCTCTTGTCTCTGCTGTCCCTTTCACACGTGTAGCTTTGCGTCACCATCTCCATCAGCACTCTGGGTTCCTCATGGGGAGCTCCAGGATCAGCACTAAAGCGGGGAGGACAGCTCTAGAGAGCAGAGGGAGCACCCTGCCCCTGGAGTGGTGACAAGACGGAGGGATGGAGACCGAGGGACCCAAGGCTGGCCGGGCTCCCATCCCCATGCATCAATCAGGTGGCCAGAGCGGACCCAGGGTGGCTCTGGAGCCTGGAGCCCTGAGCCAGCCGGGTCCCGAGAGCCTGTGGGAGGGACAGGCAGGGCCCTTCGGGTCCTCCAGCTCTCCAGCCCATGTCGCGGAGCGAGTGGGGAGACCAGGGGGCAGAGGCCGCAGCCGCGGGGATGGGCAAGTCAGGGCCAGCCCGGGGACCCTGTGTCCTTGGCCAGGGCTCTCTGCGGACTCTGGGAGCCTGTGGACTCCAGAGGACCCAGAAGCCCCATCCAAGCCCACCACGAGCAACTGGCCCGAGACCAGAGCTACTGGGAGATTTTCTCGTTGGGGACTCTGTTGGCCTGGTCTGCTGACCCCGGTCACCTGCCGAAGGGGACATCTGTCGAGCACACGGTCCCTGGGAACAGCGGACACGTCTCAGAAGCAGCCACCCCGGTCCCGAGTGGGCCCTGGTGCCGGCTGAGGGGCTCTGCCGATGGGCTCCCGAGGCTTCCCTCCGTCCCTCTTGCCCCGCACCTTTCCTTCCCTCCCCTCCACCCCCTTCTGACACCCCCAGGCTGTCAGAGGAATGCGGGGACGGGGCCTCAGCTCCGGGTCCCCTTTGCCTCCCACGTGAACGTCCGCCTGTCTCCCACGGCCCCTGAATCACGGGCTGCTCTCCACAAGCGGAAGGCCACTGCCGCGTGTGGGCCTGTGACTTCCCCCGCACCCCCTTGGTGTGGGGCCTCTCAGCAGAGGACAGCAGGCCACTGGGGTCGCTGGCCCACTGGAAGGTCCCGGCCCAGGGGATGCACACACGGGGCCCTGGTGGCAGAAGCCTGCCCGCCAACACGGAGATGGCCCGTGTCCCCAGTGTGGAGGGAATGCACGGAGGAGACAGCCGAGGGCTGCCATCCGGGGCCCCCCTCCCCACCGAGCCCTCTCCCCCGTCCTCCTCAGAGGGCCAGCGGGGGCAGGTCCCATGGAGCAGAGAAGCGGCCCTAGAGACAGACCACTACGGGACGGGCCTGGGACGGAGACACGGGGGCAGGAAAAGGCCCGCCTGGCGAGGGGCCCCAAGCCCCACTCGGGGCAGGCAGCGGGGCCCCACGGGACCCCACCCCTGGGACAGCGCGGGGGCCCGAAGCCCTAGACACAGGGCTCCGGTGGCTCCAGAGGGGTCTTACTGAACCAGAAACCCGTGGAGTACCTGGGGGCCAAGGTGACCAAGGGGGAGGCGGAGGGTGGGTGAGGCCTCCTGGCGTGGGCTCTCAGACCCTCCCTCTTCCCCCAGCATCAGAGTCCGGGCTAAGGATATGGTTTCACAGCTACTGCCCCTTCTTTCCCCCGCCCACAAAAGAGAAAGGTGGAATCCGAGAGCCTAAAGGATTCCTGAGATTCCGACCCTTCCGCATTTAGCTCTGGAACGGGTGGACACCCCCGACGGGGCTGCTCAGATGTTCTGTGTCATGACTATGGGTCCAGATCATGAGGCTTATTGAAGGAAGGTAGGCCTGGGCACCGAGGGTCTAGGGACTGCCTGTTAGTGCCCCCACCCCGAGAAGGAAAGAAAGCTGGGGGGTCCGGTCATAGGGATGGGGACCAGGCTTTCTGTTTCCGGCGGACGGTGAGCAGCAGGCATCTCTGTGGCAGCAAAGGGAACCAGTGTTTTAGTGTGAGGGGGCTGTCACAGAATTCCAGATTCTCCTGTGAAATTTCAAGAACGTGGCTGAGCTAGCAGGAGCCAAGCCCCTATTCTATAGAAAGGCACAACATGGACGCTTCAATATGGGTCAGAGAGGCACAAGAATGCCACTGGGGGCAGGTGGCTTTGGGCATGTCTCTTCCACACTGTGCCTCTGGGTTTTCTGTTGACAGGTTGGCCCACCAACCGGACGTCCCACACAGGGCACACGTCAGGATGACGTCAGACACCTGGGCAAGTGCTGAGCAGAGGCGGACCAGGCTATGATGACAGTTCTTGAAAAGCCTTGACTGCCATTCCGAGACTGAAGGCAAACGTCATGTGCTTCCGGCCGTGGAGGACCCTGCAGGCGATCGCCCAAAACAGAGCTACCTCTGATCCCTGCTGCGGCCCAGCCAGCCTTCCCTCCTGCCCCTTTCTGATATTCCGGCTCCCCTGGACTCCGTCATGCTGGGGCCAGTCAATATGGGGTTGTCTTCCCTTCAAGACCCTTCACAACAGTATGGCAAAATAGACCCCGGAGGCCTAAGGTGTGGGGTCTGATCCCAGCCTTGTCACTTATTAGCCCAGTGACATTGGATAAGTCACGCTCCTCCCCATTTTAAGCCTCAGCTTCCATACCTGTCAAGCGCAAGTTTAAGGCACAGAGGGGGGCCCAGCGTTGGCTCTTCCCTCTAATACTAAACACAGGCACACCCGCAACATCTCTCGCCAAATTGGGTCACTCTCTCCCTGGGCCCGGCCTGATAACAGCCCCCCATTTCGGGTGTCAGGAGCCCCAGGGCTGAGCCTGGCCCCACAGGGAGGATGGGGTATCAAGGCAGGTGGATAAGGTACCCTGGTTCCCTACGTGCTGGCCTTCTCCCCGCCTCGCCAAGGGCCTTGGGTTTGTCACCACATTCGGCAAGAGGCAGCCAGTGCTGGGCCTCGTCATTGGCTAAGCTCACCAGACGACAGTGAGCGACAATCTAATTGGCAGCAGCTGGGAGTGGTGAGGAGAGGTAGAGGGAGCCGTGGGCTGGGCGCTAGGACCCCTGGGACAGAATGCCCCTGCCTTGATCTTGAGCATGGTTTTCCCTTCCCCTTTTTTAGAGTGGCAGTGGGCTCCCTGTAGCCTTTGAAACAATTCTTTGTTCCTTGTCTTTCCGCCCGCCAGATGGCAAGCATCAGGAGGGCAATGACGAGGCAGCTCACAGCCACCGCTCGGCCTCTCGTGCTAGCTCCTGATCCACATACAGTGGGTGACAGGACCAGCAGATGGATGGATGAACCGAATGGACAGGAACCCGTTCGGAAATCAGTAAAGAAGCCAAGGGAGTCCTCTTATGGAAGCCCAGTGGACCAGAGGCAGGAACGAGAACTCGGGCTTCTAGGCTCTTCTTCCTGAGATATCCCAGCAGAGGGTACCTCCTGGTCTGCCTCAGCTGGGCCGGCTCTCTCTTCTAAACTGGGTGTTGGTCAGGGCTGCCCTCGCTATGATCAGGGTTGAGGCCCAAGGATAAGCCACGCGAGGGCCCGGAAGGAAAGAGAAGCCGGAGCCTGGGCACACACATCTGTGGTCGCCTTCGGTGAGGCTCTGAGGCCCCAAGGCCAGCCCACATTTGCACGGCCGCCTGGAATCCTGACATTTTTCTTTCGGGGAAACGGGGGAGTGTGTGTTCAACGTGAGGGGCGAGGGGTGGCAGGGGAAGAATGCTGCTGCTCCCCCTCCCCTCCCCGCCCTGCCATGCGGGTGCCTGCTGTCCCTACTCAGCTGTGCCTGGGGTCAGATGACAGTGAGGGAGGGAGGGAGGGAGAGAGAGAGGAAGGGACGGAGTTGATTCTTCCCAAGTTTTATTTGTCTCAACTGCCATCCCTTGACCCTAGAATGGTGTCCCCTACCAGAGGTTTTTGGGGTTCTGCTTGCTTTATGCGAGTGTGTGAATGAGCACGACCTGGCCACTAGCTGTCTGTAGCCAGCTCCTGAGACCGAGCCCCAGAAGAAGAGTCCTCAACAGCGCCCTCAGGAAAGTGGCTTCAAACTCTGCCATCCAAGACCCAGTGGTCAGAGAGCCTGCTAAGGATCATTCTGGTCTTCCCCTCTCATCCTACAGACGCGTTTGCCAAGACCAGTGGGGGGAAGGTCTCTCCCGATGTCACCATGCCAGCCAGGCCCAATCCCAGGGACGATCCCCTCCCCGGCCCCGGGCTCTGCCCCCCCCGCCGAGCTCCCACCCTCACAGACACGAGGCCTGCAGTGTAGCCTTCTGGCCAACATGGGAGGCGCTTCTGGACATTTTGCGAAAGCTTGTCCATTTGGGAAATTTGTTGCCACGGTCCTGGCTTAGGGTACTAGCCAGGTCAGGAACCTGCAGCTTCAGACTTGGGGGACAGCTCCTGAGTGGGACTCTAGAAGACAGAGATTTCGAGTTCCACAGTTCCGACCAGGGGGCTAGTCTGTACTCCCTGCCCCCACAGGCCTGAGCACACACGCCCAGGAAACACGAGCCGAGCCGGAGACACTTCCAAACAAACATGCAGGCAAATAAAGCCCAGACAGGTGCCAAGTCTCTGCCGCCTTTGTGGGAACGTCACCCGTCAGCGGAAAATCTTGGGGAAGGGGTGCCTAACCGCCCCCTCGGCCTAAGGCCACGGCTGGCCTTGAGCCGTGGGCCCCAAAGCCTGACCCAGAGCCGGGGGGGCCCCTCCCCTGAGAAAGTGACTCTCAGGGGCCAGGCTGCTCTGCAGTGTAGCCGGCAGTGGCGGGCAGAGCGCCCTCTGACATTAGGAACCTACGTTCCCATCCCGCCTTTGTCAGGGGCCAGCCGCAGGCCGAGTCAGTGGGAAGGCCTTAGGAACAAAAGCGTGGTTTACGGAGGAGGAGGCAATTCTGCCTCTCGAGATGGCAACATCAGCTTCTGCCCTAGCTCCCAGCACGCTGGCCTGTCCTGCGAAGTTGGACTTGCCAGGCCCCGCGATCGCATGAGCCAACTCCTTAATACGCTCCTTATATATTTATAACGCACTGGCCCAGTTTCCCTGGAGAACCTTGCCTGCTGCAGTGAGTAACTGTAAAGCACTCGGGCTGGCATCTGGGGCGTAAGGAACCGCACCACAAGGGGATCATAGAACAGACACAGACAGGTGGCAGCTTGGGCCGAGGGTGGGGGAGGGGGAGTGACAGTCCAGGCGGCACTTGGGCACGCACATGTCCCCCCCCCCCCCCCACTCGTCCCCAAGGAAGCTCAGGTGCCCAGGGGACTTCTCCGCTGAAGTAGGGGATGAAACTCATAGAACCGGTTCCCACCCAAACCTGGTCAGTAGGAGGCGCCCCAGAGCCCTTTTAATCCAAAGCCTCCATAACCTCATGAAGACTTACACTGTTTAACCCAGGATCCCCTAAGCTTTTCTGATCTCAGAATCCTTTTTTCTTAGAACACATCTTCTTTTTCTGACAAAACTCATGGTCTAGCCCCGCAAGGCTTGGATCTTCTAAATTTCCACACGACCCATAAAGCTGGATGGTTCTCTAATGAAGAACCATTTGTTGGCATGTGGGGATGTCACGGCTGAGCATTTGCAGCGAGCATTTGCCTGTTTGTTTGGTCCTGATGCTCTGCCGATGAGTTGTACAGAGCGGCACAGGCCCACAGCACATGGGGGTCCACCAAGAAAGGGTCACAGTGTGCTTATGGATCTTGGTTAGGGGTTGAGAAACTTCTCTTCTGAAACTTCTCTCTAGAAAAATGCCCAGAATCTCAACCATGGGCACACCCTGTATTCTGCACCCACATCCATGGCTCCCATCAGATGTTCCCTGGACTCCCTACGGATCCCTGGACTTGGCTTAGGAGACCCTGGAGTGGTCCTTGGACTCCTGGCCAGAGCTGGCATTCTAACGGGGTTCTGAGATAGGTGCTTGTCATCCCCTAGCCCCGGCTAAATTCGGAAAGTAACAGGAATTATAAGAGTGCTTGGTACAAGAGGGCCAGTCTGGGGTTTCTGCTGAAGGGTTGGAGAATGGTTGGTATTAATCACAAAGATAGCTCCTTAGAGGTGGGGCTTGGAGCTGCGATTTGAGGAATGTGGGTTGTGGCTTGGGGGGATCTAAGACCAGTTGTTGCTTGCATGAGGGACGACTCAGGCAAAGGCTCGAGGATAGGAAGGGGGGTGCATTGGAGAGAGTGGGGGTGGCAGTAAGAAGGAGAACCAAGCACAGGTCAAAGGGAGGGTAAGTGCGAACTCACAGCAATTTAGGCCACAAATGGCAAACCCACCCTACATTCAGGGTTGCCTTTCACCCTAACCCTAACCCTAACCCTCTACGCAAGCTCCGTCTGCCTGGCAAGCAGGTAGGGCCCGAGGCGCTCCCTCCGTCAACTCAATCCCTCTGGAATTCCCCACAGCAGCTGTCCTGAGCCTGGCCACCAGCCTCCTCCAGCCCAGGCCCCACCCTGACTCCGCCAGCAGCAGGCTCAACTCAGGCTTTGCAGAGAAGACCAGAGTCATGCAACTAGAAGCTTCCATTGTCATCTCCACCTCAGAATCACTGCACACCTCCCTTCCTCTTCCTTCTTTCTCTTCAGTCTCAAAGGAAAAAAGGTGTCTCCTTCCCCTGTGGATGGCTGACCCATTCCCCTGGGTCCTGGACCCCCATCCTGTCCTATCGCCTCTGGGGCCTCACTTCTTCTAGAAAGAGCACTCTGCTCTGGCTGGCCCCATATCCCCCACATTCCCATAAACACCACTGCTTCCAAGGTTGAAAGAGCCAGCGATCTCTGAGGCACCCTCCCCCCCCTTATCTCTGCAAAAACACTTCTCCCCCCAAAACACTGGCTCACACCCCTTTTTCCTGATGAAACTTCTACTCATGCTTCATATATCAGCTAAACCATAGCAATTTAAGGATACCCTCCTGAGCACCTCTCCCCAGATTACTTGGGACTCCTATGATCTCTCACACTCCTGCGGCATTGGCCAGAGGCCCCATGTGAGACACTTTACACTGGGTGTACAAATGTCTTATATCTTATCTCTGCAACCAGTGTGGAAATTTAGTGAGGTCAGGCGTGTGCCTTCTCTCTTACTGTGCACTCTCCAGAAAGTGGAATCTGAGACAGAGACTTAAGTGTGAATATTATTCAGGGGAGAGTGACCCCAAGGAGCAGAATGATGAGCAGGGGGAACAATGCAGGGAAGGAAAGAAAGTCAACACAAGGGGCACCTGGGAGGCTCAGTCAGTTAACCCTCTGCCTTTAGCTCAGGTCATGATCTTGGGGTCTTGGGATCGAACCCCATGCCACACTCCCTGCTCAGCGGGGAATCTATTTCTCCCTCTCCCTTTGCCTGCTGTTTCCCTTGCTCCTGCTCTCTCTCTCTCAAATAAATAAAATCTTTCAAAAATTGAAAAAAATAAATTTAGAAAGTCAACACAACAACATGTTTATCAAGTCGGATGCCGTGAAAGGCAACGGACTGCTTGGATCTATGGGACTGCCTCAGGAGCCATATGAAATGCATCTCTAGATCATCCATGATGGAAGGAAAAGGCAAGCAGTTATTTCATGGGGTGTTAATACCGCAGAATTCCAGGGTGCGCATGCATGGGTGCTGAGTGCATTTGCAGAATCCCCTTGGCACCAGAGAACCCCAGGTATGAGAGAAGCATCTGCCAGAGGCATTGCAAGGTACTGGCAGGTCGCACCAGCATGAAGGTGGTCAGAAGCTCCACAGAACTGGTCAACACAACAGGGCTGAAATAAGAGATGGGTCAGGTAGAGAGACTCTGGAACATCTGACACTGTCCAATCCCTGTACCACTCAGATTTTCTTGTGTTCTCTATCATGCCCAACTCCATATAACAATGTGGCACTTCCATTTTTGAGAACATAAATGTTCTCACTTTTTCTTGAGACATGCAAAGTCCAAAGACCAATCCATCCCAGAGGTCCCTTCAGGGTGATGCCAGCTGTAATCTTTGCAAAGACTTAAGGCAAGAGGGTTGGTGATAAAGTGATAGTCCCTGGTGCCCTGTCTGATCCCTGGGACATATTTTTTTTTTAAAGATTTTATTTATCTATGAGAGAGAGCAAGGGCACAAGCAGGGGGAGCGGCAGGCAGAGGGAGAAGCAAACTCTCCACTGAGCAGGGAGCCCAGTGGAGGGACTCAATCCCAGGGCCCCAGGATCATGACCTGGGCTGAAGGTGGATGCCTAACCCACTGAGCTACCCAGGTGTCCAGTCCAAGCCATAATTGATATTCATCATCTTCCTACTCCACCCTCTCTTCTAGAAGGTTCCTCCCTGGGCCAGCACTTTGGCTAGTCTGTATTGCTTGCCTGGTGATGTGACTGAGGCCTGTATTCCCAAAGACTCTAAGTTTTTAGCTGCCTTGCTCTTGTGGGGCCATGATCTCTGCAATTGCCCATTCACCTCTATTAGTGGACATTGAAGCATCAAGAAAAATGGTCACGTTGAAATCCCTGAGCTCTAAGTACATTCCTCCCTGCCACCACTGTATGCCAGCAACTCTAACCCCTCCTTTCCTTTCCTGCTGATTTGCTGGCATGAAAAACCGGAACTGACCAGATGGTCATTGTGGCTTCAAGTTCAATGGAATCCTTTCTGTGACCCTTGGTGGAAACATTCTGTCCCATCAAACCAGAACCTCTAATCTGGTAGAGACTAAAGCTGTGGGGAAGGGAAGCACAAATTCAACAAATGGGTCTCTAGGAATGATGGTGCTTAAGACCCATTCCTAGATCCATCTCTTGGCTTCCAGATCTGTGGGTTTTAACTATTGGGGACCATATATCAGTCATTGGATCGATGTACACCCTGCATCTTGAAGGATAGGGCCTCAACTCCATAACGTGTTGTCCCCCTTTACTAGGCTATTCTATGACACCTGCCACTACTGAGGGATTGGCTACACAGTAATCCCAGTGAATCCTGTGCCCATTGTTGTGCCTCTTTTGCCATGAACGTGGTTTTCCAAGTGTGTTCTTTACAGGTCCCTAGCCAGCTACTGTATTAATTTTCCTACAGCTGCCAGAACAAAGTTGCACAGATTGTGGGGGACTTAAAGAACAGAAATATCTTGTCTCCCAGTTCTGGAGGCTGGAAGTCCAAAATCAAGGTGTAAGCAGGGTTGGTTCTTTCTGAGGCCTGGGAGGGAGGCCTGTCCTTGGTCTGTAGATAGCCACCTCTGCCTGTGTGTCTTCACAGGCTCCTCCCTGTGTGTGTCTGTGTTCTGATCTCTTCTCCTCATAAGGACATCAATCATTTTAGATCAGGGACCTGTCCTACTCCAGTAGAACCTCATCTTAACAAATACCATCTGCAATGACCCTGTTTCCAGATAAGACTCCAATCTCAGGAGCCAGAGTTAGTTAGGACTGCAACATACTAATTTGGAAGATGGGCAAAATTGAACCAATGACAACTAAAGAAGCCAGCTGCCACTAACCAGTGGTTCATCATTCCATAGGCCACTTCTCCCTCCACCCAAGTTGATAACCAACTCTACCCCTTGCAACTCCACACCCTAGGAATATTTTCTGTTGCCCCTTCTCTTTACTCCCTCTCTTAGTGGGGTGGGAAAGTAGCCACAGCCCATTTCTTTGTCAGCTCTCATCACTACTTTGTACCGACCCATCTATGAACCAGGCCTAAACTTCTTTATCCTCTATCAGTTGGTCATCGGGAAAATCCGTAAAGCCACAGGTATGAGCTAAGGGAAAGGTGGGGTCAATGCCACTGATGTAGATGACACCAAACTTGGACCGTCTATTTGTGTAATTTAGTCGAGTCCATGGACCTTCTTGGATCTAAAGTCAAATGACTCTTTTCATCATATAAAGGATGGGTTTGCCCAGCCTCAGAAGGTAATGGATCTAACAATACTAGCTCACGGGGGACAACTGCATTCTTACAGTTACTAGAGGTTCTGTGGTCAAGTGCTAATTCTCTTCCAGAGCTCAGTAGCACTCCAGGAACTATTCTCTAAAAGGAGAAACTTCTCTGCTACAGAAGGCATGACCTTGCTCTAAAACCTTGGGGGTCCGCACCATGACTCTGGTACTAGAGTTTGCCAAAGCCCGCACGTGGCATTCTCATCTATTGCAGACACATCTAGTGCCACTGGATCTGATGAGTCATTAGGCTCAAGAGGTAAAGTAGCATGTACTTCAGCCTGGGCCCACCACAGAGCCCTCTCTTGCTCTAAAACCCACTCAAAACTGGCACTCTCTGAACAACCCAAGAAATACCTTGGAGACACATTGCCAGCTACATGCTGTGCTGCCTCCAAAATCCAAAAAAGACCCGCCGAGTTCCTGGTCTCTTTCTTAGCGGTAGTCAATTCAAGGAAAAATAATTTATTCTTTTTCTTAAAGGAGATGTCATGGCATGGTTTGATCATTAGACCCCTACCAATTTCACTGACATGGCAGCCTGTGCCTCTTCTGGGGGGTCTATCTCCCACCCTCTCATTTGCATGTGTCCTACAAGGGCATCCAACATAGTTGCCACTTGATGCTCACCAGATCCAACTAGAGTGAGGTCAGCAGTTCTATCAACATGACGGACTGGCAAGGTGTTCTACAAAATGTCAAGAAGACCAAGACCCCCACGGATTACATTAGGAAAGAACTGAGAGCCGAGAAGTCCCCTCACCCTGGGGTGACATGTTTTATATGTACTGCTGGACTGCTCAGATCAAGGCAAACTGCTTTTAATCCCACTTATTGGCAGGGATTAAGATAATGCATTCTCTGGATCTCAGGCCACATGCCGAGGGCCATGGGATGTTCTGGTCTGCTTTAGCAAAGATAGCACAGGTGCTGCAACCACCTGGGGAAGTTTGTAGGAAGTTGTTACCATCATCTTGCCACAACCCATCTGGTTTTTGCTGGAGCTGTACAGGTGAAGTGGATGAGGATCTGATGGGAGCCATCACCTTTGCATCCTTTAAGTCTTTGAAAGTGGAGCCAATTTTTGCGATTTCTCCTGGTGTTGCTTCTGATGGGCTATCTTGGCTGAGGCAGCTGAAGGAGTGGACGGTTTCAGTGCTTTCCACTTGCTTCTTCCTACCAATAAGCCTTACTCCACAAGCCAGGGTATTGATAGGAGGGTTCTTCTAGCTGCTAAAAATATCTACTCCAATTATATAGTTTGGATTCAAGGAAATGACCACAAGACGGACCCACAGATCCATCAAACCACTGGGCCAGAACTCCATATATCAGCTGACTTTCCTAAGTCCCCACTCTAATGAGGAAACCATGGTGGCATCTTGGATTTCCTGATGCCAAGATAAGATCAGACCCTATCTCCAACAGCTCTTGAAAAGTAGAAGTAGTTCCCTTTCCCTAACACAGTTACCTTCACAAATGTCCTTAGTTCTCTTTGGGGAGGGTGGGAGAATGTTTGTCATATGTAATTGTGGTGACACTTCTTCCCCAAAGTGACCAATCTCCCCTTCCATCTGGGCTCTGGGCTTGGGAAGTGATATAGATCTGGAACCTGGGTAAGGAACTGAATTTTACATTGTTGTGGCTAACATGTACCCTCTGCTTATAAGGTTTAGATATTTTTTAATTATCCTAACCAAGGGAAAGCTCAGCTATCCCTCCATCTATCTATCCTAGGAAAACAATGGTTTGTTGGTTATCATACAGAGACCTGCAGACATGGTACCCCGGTTGCTACTTGGCCCTTGCTCCCCACTATAATAATGGCTAAGTGTTGCCGCTGGCCTTTGCTATTTTAGAGTCTCACCATGTCTACTGACACCAGGGAACCCACTTTCGTGGTGCCGTCCTCATCCTATAAAACCCAGCCTAGAGAGGATAACTACCTATCAAACTTTTCAAAATTGCTAGTGCCCCTCTTCCCTAAAGCCTCTATAATGGAAATGTTATTTGTCCCATTCAAGGAACACAGGCAAATGGTGGGTTTTCTGGTGCCACATAATGAATCTGTTCTAATACTTCTCTGGACATGATACTTCCATCCTCAATACTATACCATCCAAGTTACAGCAGTCCCATCTCATTTATTATAGGCCATTGTCACGTCCAAGTTTCAGGGAGCCTTCCCAACAGGGTATTAGCACCCATTCCCAATAATTTTGAACACTGAATGCCTAGGTACTAGTGAATGCTGGTAGGCCACCGAATTCTCCCCATTTGACTCCCTGGGTCCAGCACCTTCGATACCTAACTCCCATGCGCTCTGGTACCTCTCACGGGCACATCTTAGCCAGTCTCCACAGTTCTGTTGGCATGCAAGCTATTTTCTGTTGGAATGAGAGCTGTACTTCCAAGCTTGGGCTATACTGAGATCTGACCCTGGCTCTCAGCCCAGAATCCATGAGAGATAGTGGAGGTCAGCCTTGAAAAGGAAAAACATCTTCTTGCAAAGCTCCTACATCAGGTGAGGCCATGGCAGGCACTCCACACAGCAGGAGGCTCCTCTGCTCTGGCAAAAGAAAAGAAGCTACCAGCATGGAGGGTTCGGGAGAATATGGGGTTCGAGCTTCTCAGGCTTAGCCACCCAAAGTCTCTATCCCAGGTCTCAGGAGCCCCACCATTTTCTTCTTTGTGACACTGTTCTTACAATTCGGTGTTGGGTCGGATTTTCATCATGGTCCACCGTGGTCTGAAGGAGATGAGGATGGAGGCCATCTCCCTTTCACAGGGTTCTAGAGTTGACGGTCAACTGACCCAAGCGTGGCATTGTCCTTGTTGCAAGTTTCTCAAAGTAACAAAAGGCAGGCAACCCCAGGAGTAAGAACTGAAGGGGGCAGGGGTAAGACAGGGAAGGGGGAAGGAAGGGACCGGACAAGGCTATGATATCTAATTCTGTACCATCATGTGGGACTGGTTGCCTGATGCCATATCAACCCTCTGAGAAGCCAAACGTAACACGTCTCAGAACCGGGGTGGGTGGGGGCAGGGTCATCCTGCCTCTCCTTTCCCCACCAGGCCAAAGTTTTTCTCCATGGAACTTACCTCCCTGACATGTGTGTGCACCGAACAAGTTCCCCAGTATTCCACACCATGGTGTCAAGAGAGAAGGCCAAGGATGGATACAGAGTATAAGCCTGAGGCAAGTTGCTGTCCAGCTGTACCCATGAGAAGTTTCTTGGATCCCACATGGAAAGAACTGGTTGTTTCAAAAGTGGCAGGAATAAGAGACAGACGAAGCTAAGCAGATTTGATACGGTAGCTCAGAGGTGTTGATAGCTCTCCTTTTATTTATTTATTTATTTATGTGTTTGTTTGTTTATTTATTTATTTTTATTAAACAGATCTTCCTTCCGGGACCAGTGTGGTGGTGGAGCAAGGTGCTCAGGAGACACTTGGAAGAGAGCGTGGAGCACCTGCTCCTTCCCAGGCTGGAGGCTGGGGCTGGGAGTGACGGACAGGGCCAGGGAGGGAGCTGAACTGCCTAGCTTATGTTTGTTTCCAGGCCCAAGACTGTTGGTAGGAAGGACCAAGGCCACAGGCAGCAGAGACTACTGGCCTGGAGGCATCTGCTTCATTTCTGCCAGGAGATGGAGGCCACCATTTTCCCAACTAAGGGACAATGGACCAATCCAAAGGAGTAGGAATTCTTTAAGAGGGAGGCTTCTGAGGAACAAGGGGGTAGTGTTGGGTTTTAGGAAGAGGGAACAGGATCCAGTCGGGGCCATGGGGAAAAAAAAAATTATAAAAGCATACACTTAAATCCCTGTCTGCTTGCATCTATAGCTGGGGCTTTAGAGGAAGTGGGATGGAGGGTTCTTCAGGATACAGTGAGTGGAGACTGAGCAGCAGGAAGCAGTACCGGCCGCCTCTCTGCGCTCCTATGGCATGAGACGAGCCGCTTACATCCATGGCCTCAAGCAACTAGATGGACATCCATAGGCAGATGCCTTCGATTTGTACCATCCCGCAGTCCCAGGAAACCACAACTGAAAATCAATAATCACTAATAAATCGCTAAGTAAAGTTACACTGGTGAAATGGCCATTTCATTAGCAAGCACAAGCCCGAGTGGAGAGCAAGAGGAGTTGGCATGGAGTTTGGCAGGGGGACAACTAGTTCTGGCCTCCGACAGGGGCAGGAAATGTTCTCTGCTTGCTGTTCATCCCACTATCGAGAAAGGCGGTCCCTCGTGGCTACAGCTTTTTGAGAGCTACAGAAGTTTCTGGGGGCTTCTGCTCTGGCTCCCCTGGCCTCTCTGGTCCCACAGAGAGCCATGGCAGGTGGGGCATGGCTGTAGCTTCACAGACAGGGCCAAGATTCTGGAATAGACGATGATGCATCCTGGGAAGGAGGGTTTCTATGGGACCAGGCTAGTGAAGGGCGGAGGGTGGGGAGGAAGCTGACTCCTGCGATCAGGCTCTGGGCATCACGTTGCCGGCAACAGCAATAAGATGGAAATCTGGCTGCAGCAAAAGGCACCGATTTTCCCTTCTTCTCTGAATCTCCTTTCTCTGAACAGCAGGGACATTTCAGTCCCATGTAAAGCACACACTCTTCCTCCTGGCAAATTCTCAGTACCGTAATTCCCCATATAGTGCCACCTTGGAAGTCCCTTGGGCAGCATCTGGGGGCAAGAAGACTGTTCTGTATCGTAGGTCCTGAGACTCTGTGAAAGGAATGAGGTGCCCAGGGATAAGGCCCTTGAGGAGCGAGGCATCTTCTCAGCCTCACTTGCCTCTGTGCTCCGGAGAAAGAGCTGGAGAGACGAACAGGCCCAGCTCCGAGGGAAGAGCGGCAAGCCGCTTCCTGGCCCTTCATTTGCATTACTCAAATTGTACCAGATGCCACCCGTGCTCGTTCCTCAAGGACTGCATCGTCACAGCTCTGACACAGCCAGTGGCCACCTGCAGCCCAGGACTGGCCTCTCGGTCACCAGGGCAGGCGAGGTGGGATGGGGAGGGAGTGCGCCTTTCCGGAAAATGCTTCCAATGGGAGGTCCAAGCCCAGGTGAGAGCCAGACACTAGAACCAGGAGAGGGAAAGGAGTTTGCCCGGGCTGTCGTACTGGGCCAGTCACAAGACTGAGCCAAGTCCCCCTGCTCTTGCCTCCAAGGCCAGGCCTCTTAGCACTTGAAGGAGCTGCCCCCACAAGACACCCAGCATCAGTGGTTCCTTAAGGGACTGTTCCCTCTGCATGCTGATTTGCCCATGTTGCCTATTGGTTGCACTAAAGTCATTTCATATATACGAACAATGTCCTGTACCTGAGAGCTGGAGGGGCCCTTGGGACTCACCCGGGCAGCCCTGTGACTGGGAGATGGCCATGCTTTGCAGCAGCAGGCTGCATAGACGCAGGCTTCTTGGGAACAACAGCTAACATCTGTTAGATATTAACTCACAAAATCCTCACTCCAACCCTGTGACGTAGGTACCCCAATTAGCCCCATTTTACCGATGAAGAAATAGAGGCACAGAGAGAGTAAGCAAGCTGTCCAAAGTCACACAGCTGGTGCGTGGCAGAACCTGGGTTGCATTCAGGCTGGCTCCTGGTTGCTTGCTTCTATGCTACACTGTCGAATCTCTCATGGGATCGGCGTGAGGGTCCGATGAATCAGTACATGTCAGGTATCCGCACCTGCTGCTAAGGGCTCTTCCGGCTCTCAAGTGAGGTTCATCGGTTGTCTCTAATGCATGTGAAATGATTTGTCCTTGCTCCCTACCAAGAGTGTACCGCCCGAGTCCAGCACTTTGTACACAGCAGGTGTTCAGAAAAGGCTCCTTTGTGCAGGCAATCGCTTGGACACGCCGGCGTTTGTATATTGCACACCAGCTGGGAAGACAGGACAAACCAGAGCTGATGCCTGAAAGCGGGAGAGCCAGGTGCGTCCCCAGTCATGGGCTCAGGAGGGGAAGATGGCACTAGAGTCAACTGAGCCACCAGCGATGCTTTTCCTAAAGGGACAGCTCCTTCCCCGGGGCCTGGGGAGGAAGGTGGTGGGTCAACAACGTGGGGCGGAAGAGAACTAAGGCTTCAGCTGAGTCCTGATGGCTGCGGAGGAGTGCCTGGGGAGCTGGCAATCGAGGGCTTTCTGCCGCTGCAGGGCGCGCCGTGTGCACAGCATGGACGTGTGAAAGAACAACGTGTTCCGCAACAACCAGTTGTTTGCTGTGTCCATCACACGTGTTGTCTTTGAGGGGGCTGGAAGGCACACCTGGAGGACAGACCATTGAGCCAGAAGATTATTCTCAAGCATTAAAATCAAATGGAATTTGCCCTGCTAGGTTTCAGGGGGGCCCTGAAGTAACTCCAGGGATCTGAAGGTCCAAGAACAAGGAGCCCCAAAGCCTAAGGGCAGGGAAAGACGGATGCCCCCAGCTCAAGCCCTTCTTTTGCCTTTCAGTTCCGTCTGGGCTCCCAACAGATTGGGTGGTGTTTGTCCAATGGAGAGGGTGGTTCTCTTTACTCGAGCTACCGATTCTTGCATGAACCTCCTCACAGACACACCCAGCAATGAGGTCTTTTCCCAGCTAGCAGAGCATTTCTGAACCCAGTCAAGTTGACACACAAAAACAGCCATTACAGCCACCGTTACATTTTGGAAGCAGGTAACTCGATACTTTGCTCCACTTGCTCACAAACAGTGAGGAGTTTTTGCTCAGGATGACTTATATCCCGAGTCTCACCCATATCTGATTTTTGGTGCTGGACTGGGTTAAGGCTCTGGGGGGATGTTGAATGTATTTTGCATATGAGAACCTGTGCGTTTGGGGTCCAAGGGGCAGACCATGATGGGTTGAATTGGGTCCCTCCACCCCAAATTTGCATGTTGACTTCTAACCACCAGCACCTCAGAATGGGACCTTGTTTGGAAGTAGGAGCACGGCAGATGTCATTAAGTTCAGGTGTGACGACACCTGGTGTAAGGTGGGGCCTTAATCCAATACCATGGGTGTCCTTATTAAATGTGTGGGGGGGGCGGATTTGGACATAGAGGTGTGTTTTGAAAGAGACACAGGGAGAAGACGGCCACCTACAAACCAAGGAGAGAGGCCTGGAGGAGACATTTCTCTCTCAGCCCTCAGAAAGAACCAGTCTTACTGACCCCCGGATCTCCGACACTGAGTCCCAGGAGGAGGGGGAGGAGCCAGATTTGAACCAGTTACAGCTACAGCACCTGCATACATCCAGCCCCGATTTACAGCATTTTGCCCATTTTAGCTGTGTAGGTACTCCTGCCACGGCCAAGTCCAAGCTACCGATGAGTCATCAACAGGTTCACGACATTTCTGAAAACGTAGCAGTCCTTTCCCAGGAGCTGGTATGAGACGGCGGACCAGCCAAGCGCCAGGCATAGAGCTAGTAAGCCGGGGAAGCTCAGGCTGCCTCCCCTTCCACGGTGAGCTGTATCTTACCGGGATTCCCTGGAGGCTGCTGAGCCCCAGTCAGCCCAGGACACTCAGATCTTGGTTCTACCGGTAAGTGACGGTGGGATCTCAAACCAGGTGCTGAGCTTCTCTGAGCCTGTTTGCTCAGCTCTGCAATCAGTTTTTACAGGGCTTCACGGAGCTCATGACGGGAAGCCGAGGGCCTGGTGCGTAGTAGGTGTGCCCCAAGCTTTAGCTGTTTTTATTGTTTATATGATTGTGTTTTTCAAACTCAGAAGGGTGGGAGTACATTTTCTGCCTAGACAATGCGCCTGCCCAAAGGGGGGCCCTGGCTGGTTCCCTGGCACTGGGGGCATAGTGGTGGTGCAGCAGCCTAGCTGGTTGCTAGGACAGCCACAGGCCAGTGTTCTGTCGTATGTGTGGCTTTTTCTTTTTTTTTAATCACAAAATTGCAAATGGTCCGAAGGGTCCTAGAACAGTGGCTGGAACGTCTTCCCATGTGGGGCCTAAGTCGTGCCTGTGCTGTTGTAAAAAGATGTCATTGCATAAAGACTAATAATTAGCAAGCCATCTGCATACTTTTTTCTATATAAAAGCTTTGACAATGTCTTTCAGCTGTATGTACGGTGCAGGAGGAAAATTGGCAGCCATCTGGGTTTACATTAATTCCCTAAATTATTTATCCATTTCTGTTTAAATAACCATGGCCCGGTCCTTATCGATGCTTTGATGGTATTACCTATGGCATTTTGGAAGTGGCATTCGTGGTAAGCAAGGAACAGCGGCGGGGGGGCGGGGGATTGACTTGTAGCCACAGTTTTCTGGTTTCACGGTAAAATCGATACAAGCCTTTCTATCACCCCTTAATTAACTGCTCGCTTGCTAATGAGGGCCTTTTTTTCTTAAAGGTTCCTAGTTTTTAAAATCAGGGACATCGCCAGGAAATTACAATCAATGTTTTAACAATTTCCCATTTGTTTCCATTGTGATTTTTAAAAAATGCTTACCGTCACCGACATCCCCGTAAAAATTAAAATTGCTTAAGAACACGGTGAGGACAAATAGTTCACCTCATTTCCCAGGGGCTCTCCTTGACCCCACATGTCCTCTGCAAGCCCCCCAATCTGGCTTCCTACCTGGCAGAGACTTAGCTTGTGCCGGACTTATCAAAATGCCCCCAGTTTGCCCAATAGCATACGGTGTTGGGCCTGAGCTTTCGTCCTACTGGGTGTCATCTTAGATTCAACACCTGCCTCCTGTCTTTGGGGGTTTGGGGACAATAATCATTGGGGTCGTATCCTGTCGTATCCTGTCTGAGGGCTAATGACCTACGGGTCATAGAGGCCAAAACCTCAACTCCATTGCAATGAAGCAGATACGACTGTGACCCCCATTTCACTAAGGAGAGAGCGAGGACTAACCTGCCCCCATAGCTCCAGCCTCCCGGATCGACCTGCACTTCCTCTGCACGGGGTGACCGCTACCTTGGGCCTCCTCGAGGGCATCTGTCTGTCCTGGTTACTGTTGGTGGCAGCCTCCAGTCTGCTCTGGTCGCGAGGGTCAGGAGTGTCAGAGGAGGAGTTGACAAGCCCTGAGTGGATGCTTCAGGAGCCTAGAACTCAGAGCCTGGGCTGTGGGGCATGGCCTCTGTATGGGAGGAGTGTGGCCACAGGGGGCTGGGAGACAGGGCTGGGGTGCGGGAGCAGGGGCAAGGAGTGACGTCCAGGTCGGCACAGCCAACAACCTCTACATGTGGACAGCGGTGGTGGGGGACTGGCAGGGGGAGGCGCCATACCCATTACCTGTCTGCTTCCCCCTGGACCTGGATTCTCTCATCCAGAGGGCACCCTGAACCCCCTCTGGCCATGAGCTCATCAGAGAGGCTTTGGGGGAATCTGCAAAGGCTCTGGTAAAACAGTGAAATGGGAGGAGCCAAGGGCAAGGGCATGCAGAAGCGGAGAGATACAGACAGGGCTATGGACGGCCAAGGGTGGGACTTTGACAGGAGACCTGGAACACTACGTGGGGCATGCATGGGCAAAGGTGCAGAGGTGGGGAGAACCAGGAATTGTTTGGGGTCCAATGCACAGTCCGGCCAGGCAGGAGGCCCAGGGACATGTATGAAAGCAACAGGTGACAGATGTGGAGCGGGAGCCCGGGGCCCACCGGTAGAGGGCCTTGAATGCCAGGCCGAGGAGCTGGGATTAGGTGGCATTAGTAATAGGGAGCCATGGGTCGCTTTGGAGCAGAGGCATAATGAAGAACAGAGCAACCAGTTGTGTGTTTCTTCTCTGCAGTCAGCACGCCTGTTTTCCAAATCCTAGAGGCTGCCCAGTTAAGCCCCCAGCATTTGTCACGAGAACTTGGGATAACTTAGTATGTGTTCACTGGAATAGGACAAGGAATGACAGATGGCCACGGATGGTTTTCATATCCCTTGAGCTCCAGGTTTGGGTCAGACCAGAGGGCCCACATCAGCCTTGGCATGGATATCCCCGGGCCAGTCTCCAGGCAGCCCATCAGCAGGAGGGCCGGAAGATTCCCCTGGGGTGAAGAGCCGCCCCTGGAGAGCGCTGTGGGATTCCTTTTCTCACCTGGAACCAGCACCGCACACACTTAATGTGAATGGCCAAATGGCAAGGGGAGCAGCCTCAGCTTTGGGGCCCAGTTGTTTCCCACTCTGCAACTCTCTAGCTGTGTGACCCTGGACATGTCCCTTCACCTCTCTGAGCCTCCTGTTTCCTCATCTAGAACATGGAGCAGATGATGCTTCACACCTCATTGCGTACCAGGACTCATGCAGATGGAACACAGGGCAAGCCTGGGTCCGTGTAGGGAGCTGTTACCTCCAGACTTGGTCCGCATTTGGGTGCCAAAAAGGTTACAAGAGCCAGGCTCCTCGCCAAGGAGAAAGCCCTCATCCAGATCTCCGTCTGCCTCAGGATACCCAAGGTGATAACCACAAGTGACCCTCTGTTTCCTATAGTAACTAAAAGAACCACAACACATCTGGATCACAGCGCCCCAGGGTGACCCGAGCTGAGGCGAGCTTCATGGCGCTAACGCAGAGCTCTCGGCCGGGCCTCCATCCTTCTTAACCTTTCCTCAGGTCCTGAGACTCCTTAAAATGTACCACAGTTACGCACCTCTTTCCCAGGGCATGTGCCCAATTCTGTAGCCCCCAGAGTTTCCTGAAAAGTTCCGGGAAAACAGAATCCAACTAACATTCCTCAAGCAGATACTCCCTGCCAGGGACCGCAGTGCTAGAAGTGGGGAAGACACAAGAGAGTGAAAGGGGTTCTGGAGTAGGTCAGAGGGGGAGGCCAGGTGACATTTGTGTTGACATTAAAGGAAAGGAGGGAGCCAGCCCCCTAGATTTCTGGGAAAATGCGTTCCAGTGGCGGGAGAAGCCAGTGCAAAGGCCCTAGGGAGGGATGTGCTTGGTGTGTTGGGGAAGAGTTGGGAAGCCTGGAGCTCAATTGCAGAGATAGGGAGGGCAAGAGGGAAGATGATACCATCCAGACTGGGGAGGGGGCCATGGCATACGGGCCCTTTTAGGCCACCAGAAGCCATTCCCTGTCACCAAGTGAAACAGGGAGCCACGGCAGGTGCACAGACATCAGGGATCCGACCGGGATTTGGAGAAGAGGCGACTGGGGGGAGGTAGGAAACAGAGCCACCTGTTAAGGTTAGATGCTGGTGGCGGGGAGCAAGGGCAGTAGTGGAGAAGGAGAGAAGGCTGGGAGTGTGGATGCAATTACAGATGGAAGCAGAATTGTCTGTTGCTCTGGATGTGGGGTGTGAGCGTAAGAGAAGAATCAAGGAAGACAGCAGGGAACCCAGCTGGGGCAAGTGAGTGATGGAGGTGTTGTGAACTGAGGTGGCATTGAGGAGACATTGGAGTTGGAGAGGTCTAGTGGTGGTCCAGGCAGGGGGGCTGACCGACAGGGGTGCACCTGTCATCTCTCAAGCTCCCAGTACACTGGGGATGTGGACATCACCCATCCCACTGGGGAAGCAGAGGGGAAGCGACATGAGAGTGGAGTGGAAGTGTCTGGGAACAGAGCCCCGTCTTCACTCTCCTGGACCAGTGCACTCTGAGGAGTGGGAAGAATTTTCAAAAGCACTCTGCAACGCTGATAGACCGTTATTCAGCCCGGGGCCACTGGGTTTAATCATATTCTCTTCAAGACTCTCCGGAGTTCTCTCTTGCTGAAGGGGTCATGGTGGCAATTGGATGACTCCCCATCTTTGCAGGAAGGGACAGGCCAGGGGCCAGGAGCCCACTTGGGCCTTGTCAGGGGTGAAGGCAGGGACTGCTGTCAGTTCCATCAGGAGAGCATAAGTACTCCAGGCCCACGGCCCTTTCCAGAGCTGCCTGGGCTGGCCCCCGCCAAGGTGGAGAACTACCCAACAGCCCGGCTGAGCCTTGCACCTGCAAGGTGCCTCTTTGGGCCTTGCTCGCCCAGGCGCATGCGGGCTGCGGAGAAGGGGTCTGACACCTGTGCCTCGCCGTAGGCGCTGACGCCGCTCCACAACCTGGGAACTTTGGGAAACGCTCTCGGAGGCAAGCGCCCAGCTCCGTCGCGCCTACGTAGCCCACGAAGGGACTTTGGTTGGTTCTCATAGGGGGCCCCAGCGATTCCCGCGGGGCCGAGGGCGTGGGCGCAGAGAGAAGGAGGGGCCGAGTGGGCGGCGGGCCCACCCCTTTATTCCTGGCCCTCGGCGGCCGAGTGCGACCAGATGTGGTGGAGACAGGTCGCTACTCAGAGGTGCGGGCAGGAGCTGTGATTGGGCTCTGGGGCTTTTGCACGCGCTGCTGTCGGACCAGACGCGGCGTCCGTGCGCTGAGCTCAGCCTCTGCCGCTGCTACCACCCAGGAAAACCAGGTTAGGTAACGCAGTCCGGCCGGGAACCCTGGAGAAGGGGCGCCGGCCAGTGCCCCCCCCCCCAGTATGGGGGGAGGGGAGCCGCTGGCCTCCGCGCCAGGGCAGAGGGCGGATAGCGCGCTCTGACCCGCTGGGCGGTCCACAAGGAACTCATGTTCCTACAGAAGCCGCAGGTGTCTGCCCAGGGATAACCCCCTGCAGAGAGGGGGCCGGTCCAGCCTAGCTTGGGAAGGGGCTTCGCAGCCCCGGGCCAGTGGGGAGGGAGACTGGCTGGCGCTCCTGGGCTCCTTCCTGGCTGAGCTTACCGGCGGGCAGCACAGACAGGGTCTGCACGGAGGGGGAGGTGGGGATGGCGAGGGTGGGGGACAAGAGAGGGGGAAGGAGGATGCCAGGCGAGGTGGGGGGGGGCGCGGTGCAGTTCAGTAGCCGCCACCTGAGAGCACTGGTCCCCCTGCCCTCACAGCAGGTCGACTTGGTTGTCCGATCGGGAGTCAGCTAGCAGAGGCGTGGGACGGTGCTACCGACCCAGCAGCCGCCACTGAAGGTGAGCGCCCTCCCAGGCCGAGGGGGGGAGGGGGTCCGGCCACCAGTTCTGGGGTCAGTTTCTGCTCAGAATGGGAAAGGGGTGTGTGGGGGGGTGGGGGGATTGAACAGGCTACTTTACGGTGAGACTCCGGTCCCTGTGGCGCTCTGGTGTCTTCCAGGGATCTGCTCTCGCTCTGGTGTCTTCCAGGGATCTGCTCTCGCTCTCTCACCCCTCCCTCTCTCCCCAGTGGCGTCCCTCTAGCACTCTGTCTCCGTCGCTCCGTCGTTTTCTCTCGGTCTGCCCGTGTCTCTCTCGGTTTCCGTCCTTCCCTCTGTCCCTCTCGGTGTCTGCCAGACTCGCGCGCTGTCTCGCCCTGTCGCTGATGAGTGCTGGCTCTCCCGCTCTCCCCGATCGCTCTCCGTCTGTCAGGGACGCGCACGGCTCAGCAGCCTGCTCTGCCCAGACGCGGGAAGGCTACCTGCCGCGTGCGGATTTCCCAAGCGCGCGGGGCTCTGCCTGCTGCCCTCGGGCGAGCTCCATCAGCCTGTGCCCAGGAGCCCTCGGTCACCCCGCTGTCGCTCCTCCCCACCAGCGCACCGTCTAGACGGGCCACCTGCCGCCAAGGGCACCCATCGCCTCCCGCTGCGTGCGGAGCCACCGAGGTAAGTGAGAGCGTGGCCCTTCCTTCCCTTCCGCACTCCCCAGTTGCCCTGGCTCCAGTGCGCTGGAGAAACGGGGCGACCGCAGCGAAGCCATCCTGCGGCCGTCTTCCCTTTCAAAGAGTGGCAGGAGGGCCGGGGAGGCCCCTTGGGTGGTCGCCGCGCTTCCGCCGCCCCCAGCCCCAACCGGCCTGGAAACTCGGCGTTTCGGGGGCTCAGGTCTGGCGGGGTCGCGGGCGGGGCAGCGCGGCTTCCCCTTTAAGGCCGGAGCCGCTTGTCGCCGTGAGTGTGAGGGTGTGTGAGTGTGCGGCGTGCGTGTCTCCTCCTCCCCGAGTGACACAGCAGTGAGAAATGCCTATCAGTAACTTAAACCCCCGAAACTCCACCTTCCGGGCGCGCGGCGCGGAGCCGGGCGGTGGGAATGGAGCGAGCAGATTGAGGCCGCCACTGCAGCGCCGCCGGCATGAACTTGGCCGCTAGCTGAAGCAGCCCGCGGCGGGCGGGCGCGGGGGCACCGGCCGCTAGCCAGGGGTTGATCTGCAACCGGGCCGGGCCGCTCAGCGAGTGCCCGAGGCCAGGCTGCCTGCGCCGGCGGCCGCCCGCCCCTCGGGCACTGCCCCCGCCACCGCCAGGGAGCTCCGCAGCACGGTAAGACTGAGGGCGGGAGCGGGAGGTCCGGCTGCTCTGGGGGCTCCGGGGTGCATTTGTGGCCCCTACTTGTGGTTCCCGTCGCGGAGGAGCTGGGGGACCCCAAAGTTTGCTCCAAGCACACAGCCCACCTGGCGCTCCGCGCGGCCAGCCCCCCTCTCAAACTGGCCGGGCCGGCCTGGGCGCAGCTCCCATCGCCCAGGACTTCGGCCTCTGCCTGTTCCCTGGCGCCCATCGGGTGTCTGGAACCCAGCGGGGGCAGTTAAGTACCGGGGGCGGGGGGGGGGGGTCTGTTGCGGAAGGCAGAGGGGCGCGAGCCACACGGGCTGCTCCCGGCTCACCGGGAGGCTCCCACTCCGTTCCGGTGCCCCCCTGGCTGCTGGCGGCCCGGATGCCACCGGCGATGCTCCCATCGCATGCCAGCTCCCTGAGCCTGGGCCAGTCGTCAGTGGGCGCTGGGCACAGGATTTCAACCCCCACCCCCCACACACACCCCAAGCCGGTTTGCCGCCACTGAGCGGGAGTGTGGAGTGTGCGTGCGCCGAGCCCGCTGCCTGGCGCTCCCTCCCCTGCCAAATCCTCCTCTGGAGAGCAGCCCCGAACAGAGCTGGCGGCTCAAGGCAGCCCCGACTGGGCTCCTGCCCGGAGCTCCCGGCGCCCCCGCGCTCCTAGCTCCCAGGCCTCGGAGCGTCGGCAGAGCCCGGCGCCCGGCGCCGGCAAGGGCGGGCGGGAAGCCCCCCGGAGCGCCGCCAAATACTTTTCTGGGCCAGTTGGCTCCGTGAGGCTCTGTCCCGATGCAGTGTGTCCGAAGCCACTTGGAAAGCTGGCCGGACCGTCTGATTTTGATCGGTGGTTAAATGCGGACTGAGCAGACACTAATAGAATTAGCTTGCCAGAAAACTGCCCTGAAGTCGTCGGAACCCGAGCAGACTGACGCACCTCGGGCCGGGGGCTTAGCCCCACCGCGCTCCCGCAGCTCCGTGCGGCTGAGCCGGGTGCCCCGAGTGTGGGTGTGAGTGTGTGAGCGGGAGGGAGTGCAGGGTGGCTGGGGGACGTGGGAAGAAGGGACTCCACTTGCTGGGGTGGCTTGTCGTCGTTGTTTGGCAGCAGAAGGAATCCCCCCGGGGTGCCGTCTCTACAGCCAACATGTCGTTTGCGGGTAGCCGACCGAGGCCGGCTCCGGGACATTGTCTGCGAGGGCGAGCGAGCCGATCGAAGGAGAGGCGACCGCGCTGGAACAAAGACGCAAAGTCTCCCTGAGCCTAAGCAATTTCGAAAGAGTTGGCGGGGAAGAGGGCCCAGGTCTCCCAGGGGAGACCCCCGTGGGAATTGTGCGGTCCCCACCGCCCCGGCCCCGCGGCCCGAGCACTCGTGTTCCCGGCCTGCGGCGAGCCGGCGGGCAGCATCGCAGCGGTGCAGCCCAACCCTTGGCAGGCGCGGGCCGCCGCCCGAGTGCCCACGGGCCGGGCGGGGTGGGCCGCGCACCCGCGGGGGCTTCCCAGCCGCCCGGCCGCTTGGGGCTCCCGGAGGCAGCGCAGCTTCTCCCCCCACCCCACCTCTTCTTGTCTTTATAGATTCCCCCCTCCCTCCTACCCCCGCCGCCGCAGCCGCCAACAATCCGCTTTATAAAAAGCCCCTTTGTTTCCCTGGAGGCTGGAGAGAGGGAAGGGGGAAAGGGACGCAGAGGCGGGGGGGGGCGGGGGCGGCTGCCTCCCAGCGGCCTTGAGCCGCTTGGGACAGGAGGGCAAGTGGAGGCGGTGGGGGAGGGGGTTGTGTTTCGGAAACCTTCCCCAGGAACCCCAGAAGGCGTGGGGAGCCCCTGGCTCCTGGCGCCCATGGCGCGCCCCGCCTGTCCGAAGCGGACACCCGGGGCTCCAGCGGCCGGGACGGCCTGGCCGGCGGCGCGGCGAGCGGGAGGACGCGGAGGCCAGAGGCCGAGCACGCTCCGCGGGAAGGGCAGACGCAGCTCGCGGCTGCGCTCGCCGGACGCGGGCATAGGGGGCGCCCTTTCCTCGGTTTCGCTTTGCAGCCCGGGTCCTTCACCTCACCGCTCCCGGCGGCTGTCGCGCTCGCGGGTGGCTGAGACGACGGCAGTGACTGTGAGGCTTTCGCCACCCTGCGGCTACACTCACTCCTTCCTTCGCCCTCCTGCCAGCCACCCTCTCCCCCCACCCACCACGACACACACCGGGACTCGAACGCCCCGCGGTCCCACTTTGTCTGGAGGCAGGGAGGGAGTCGGAACCGCCACCTCGGAGGTTCGTGCAGCCTAGACGGGCCGTGGGGACCGTGCGTGGGTGTGTCGCCTCCGCACGGACCCAGTGCCGGACAGTTGGGGGTGCCCACCACGCGTGGGCGGCTGGCATTAGTTGGACTGAGGATTTAGCGGGCCCCATCCCCTACACCTGCTCTCTCCCCGCCCCGCCAAACTTACGGGAACACGGACTTGCACTGAGGAATGTTAAACCTGTTAGAAGTAACCTTTCGCCATTCTGTCGGCCTGCCCCGCCTCCGCCTCTACCCACCCAAAGCTGTCCGCCTCTCCTAAAGTTTTGTTCTGTTGGGACAAGGAATACTGACAATAAGAAAAAGTGACAAATAGGGAGAAGTGGGCGGGGTCCAAAGAGTGAAGTCGAATTCCTCCCTCTCTCTCGCCGCCTGCCTCCCCCTTCCCCTTTAATCTCGGGCGGGATATTATTTGTGCCTTTTTGAATTTATTTCCCCTAATCCACTCCACTCGAATCTCTGGAGGTTAGTGGACCGTATTGGTCAAACATTTGGTCTCTGGTGTTTAGAACCGAAGGTGAAGCGTTAATGTCCTGGACCCCCCCATCCCAACTGCATCTAAAACCACAAGGAAGTACTCAAATGGTAAACCACAGGTTCTACCTTCTCCTCCCCCTTTTGTGCTTCCCTTCTGGAGCAAGATCATTGGAAAATAAAGCTGCTGATGTGCGAGATGGAACATATGGTGCCTCCATAAGAGAGTAGCAGAAATGGCCTTGAACCTGCCGGACAGACCAGCTGTTTGCTGCCAGCCGGAGCAGCTAATCAGCTTCTTTGCCTTAAAGTAACATCCCTCTTTTCTCTTGATGACCAGTTTGCATATTAAATAGAATATTCTCCAGAGGAGAAAGGAGAAGGGCTTCTACATTATTTTCTGTTTTGGTGGTTCTCCCCTCGCCTGTCCCTACTCTGGGTGCTGACTTGGCTTCTCTCCCTGTGCTCCCCTTGCCAACCGACAGTAGGACAGTGCGGATGTTCCCTTTAATACTGATAAAAGAATGTTGCTCCAAGTGGAACTTGGGAAGAAGGAGGCAGGAGAGGGGCTGAGATATTTCCAGATGCCTAGGAGGAAATCTCTCTGTTTTGTTCCTATTGGCTTTAGAAGAACTAGCAGCTCTTCTCCCCCACCCCCAACACACACATATTAAAAATATCACAAAGATCTGCAGCTCTTCCTTATAAGATCTCCTCAGAAATCATCCCTTCCGGCCATGACCATTTTCAGTTTTCCTTCAGTACAATGTGTTTGAGAGGAGGAAAAACAGTTTGGCTTTAGAAGAAGAAAGGCTTCAGGAGATACAAGGAAATTCCATGTTAGGAAATCATTAGCAAAGGGTGACTTCGTCTGTTTTCCTGCCACTGACGCTGACAGTGACACAGATGTGTGGGTTGAAACAGGAACGTCATTGAATTTTTAAACTCAACCAGGAAATAGCCTGTTGCTGGGGTGGGGGTGGGGCCTCCGTGTTCACTGCATCTTCAGGTAGGAGATCTACTCTTGTCCATCCTTTTCAATATGGAAAGGGATTTTTTTTCAAGCCTGGCCAGCATGTTTAATTTTTTCCCATTTTAAGCAAATCACCCAAAGGCTTAAAATGCACCTGTTATTAGATCATCCCTAGGAAACTTAGTGGCTGTTCAGGGTTATGAAATGGGCAGAAACGGATCTTAGACCAGTGGTTCTGACAACAGTCGGACTACACTCCTTCTTTAGAGGGGCTTCCTCTATGCAGTTAATCTTTCCTTTTTTTTTTTTTTTTCTTTTTAAAGAGTCTGATTTTCATTTTTTTTTTTTTCCTGCAGCAGTACATTGGAAGGATAATTAGCCTAGGAGCTGGGAAACTTGTGTTCTAGAATACTTTCCCCCCTAAGTAGCTGAGTGATCTTGGGCAAGTCCATCCCCTCCTTGCTCCTCTTACCCCCCTCCCCGCCCTCCTTCCTGACCTGCAAGTCCCTCCCAGCTCTAACACACTGCGATTTGTAAATGAAAGAGTCATTTTCTGTGAAAGTAAAACACCTTTGGGGAAAATGGCTGCATGTACAAAGAAATGGGGCTGAGATTCTGAGGGGCAGCAAGAAGAGGGAGGAGGAAAAACTGGCAGAGAGCCAATGAAAACAGTATAAAAATGGGAAGCGCTCCCTCTCTTTGTGTCTTTTGCTGGTGTGAACTTCTCCCCAGAAACAGAGATGGTGGAGGCTGTGAGGCATCCTGGAGGGCTTCTTGTCCAGTACCCATAATCTGGGGATCTCAGGGTCTATTGACTGCAGGCCTCCTAGTCAGTGGGTCGGTTTTCAGATAACGGGATCTAAACTCTTTGAAATTAGACTGGCATGTTTCCAAAGGACTCATTTAACAGCAGATTTGCTGCTTTGCGGCTATTTAGCAAAGGTTTCAAGGACAAAAAGGACTTCCGTCTACACACGCGGGCCCCGCTGGAGGTGGGGCTCTGAACTCACTGTCAAACCTTTTCTTTTCGTCCGGGTCCAGCTGGGTGTTTTCTAAAAATCACATTTCCAACTTTGAGGACGCAGCAGCCATGCAAGAATTCTTGCTTGATTTTAATATTGATTTTTTTTAAACATGGGGGGGGATGCGAGCGTGATGAAGGAGGACCTTTTATCCTCTGAGCTCTTTGGCAATTATCTTGCTGCCATAAATGTTGATACACATATAATGGATGTAACTAGAAAATCTCCTTATCCAAGCAGAAAAGGCTGAGTGTTTGTTGGAGCAGACAGATGTGGCCGGGGAGGGAGGTGGATGGCGGGAAGCGGGAGCCCGTTACCACGCACCAGCACAATAAACGGCTTCCCATCACCCTCCTTCCAGCGCCGACACCCAGGGTAACCTAGGCAGCATCAGTCAGCTGTACGGTAGGAAAGAAGCCTCTCGAAGCTCACTTGGAAGCAGTCTGATTTTGCAGACATTGAGTCCTGAAACATCTTCAGGTCCTGAGTAGGGAAGCTTCCTGAACCTACTTGAACCCAGTGGGGTTGTCTGGCAAGGCTTATTACTTGTTGCTGTTGTCACTCCTGTCCTTGTTTGGTTGCAACTGTGGCAAAGGAAGAAGAATTCCCACAGAGCCGCTGGCGGGTGGACCAGGGGTCCCATGGAGGGGAGGGCCTGTCGCTTGTGTTACATTGACATGGTCTTTACGTGCGAACACCATGGGCCTGTGGTCGCAGTGGTGTCCTGCTTCCAAATGAGCAGCCCGGGGCTTCTGAGCTCAGAAGTCGGGTGTCCTCCCCCCCCACGCTGGTGCTTTCTTTTTCCTCCCTGTTCACAGAGCCTCCCTGATTTCCTTTGGGCCCCAAGTCCACCCTTAAAATCTGACCTGTTCAGATTTTCCAAAGCAATCACATTCGTCGCAGCCTCCAAAGATCTCCCAGGGTGAGGCGTAGTGAGGGGCTTTGCTGACCCTGGACTCCCCAGAGTAGAAGCTTCCAGAGACAGGGTCTAAGGGACACCAGAAGGAAAAAGCCTTTTGCGAAGTCTGTGAGAACTTTCCTTGCCCAGAAGAGTTCCTCGGGGCCTCTCAGGAACCCCAGCTTCAGATTCCCCTTCCCTCCCTGGCCCAGATGAGGGTGGGCTCCTCCGCCCACCCACAGCAGCGCAGTCCTGCTCTGGCTGCTGCCTTCCGACCCCGGGGACGGGCAGTGCCCCTTTCTCTACAGCCTGGGTCCCAGCCTGGAGATTTCCTCAGGGTGGGGGGCCCAGCTGCCTTCCCCTCCCAGTGTGCCCCACTTCCCGCTCTGCCCAGTAAATAACCATTAAGTGGGGGTTTGGGCAATGCTGTTTTCTGAACCCTGAGAACTTGTCCATGAGGCCCAGAGGAGGATGGGGCTGACCATGGGGTTCCATCAGACGAGAAGGAGGCCTGGCCAGCTGGCCCTTGTCATTCCTCCTTCCCTCCGCCTGTGCGAGTACCTGGACACTGGGCCATAGGGACACATTTTTGCCGACTCGAGAGAAGGCCACTGGATGCCATGGGGCGTGAGCTCGTGAATGGCACCTACTTTCTTATTTTGCCCAGTGTTTGAGCCTGAACCCCCCACCCCAAGCTTCTTTCAGAGGCTCGGTGACACAGAGGGGCGGGCTTGGAATCTGCTCTGCCTTGCTTTATGTGGCCCCATTAGTCTGTTGCCTACAGTGCCTGCACATGGTTCCAGACTCCTACAGTAAAGGATGCACAATGTTCTAGCTAGGAGAGTAGAGTCCTGTGACTTTACAGAAGAGGAGAGTGAGGCCCAGAGAGGGGAGAGGCCTGACTTTACTGAGGGGACCCTGACTCTCCCTCAACCATCTGAGTCCAGAACACCCCCTTCGCGCATCTGCTGTGGGCGCGCAGGACTCTCCTTTTGAGGGAGAGCAAATGTGGGGGTGGGGGGAACGTGGTGCGCGCTGCTTAGGAGCCCTGTTAGGAAGGCGCAGGGGCGGATTACAATCCGAGTTCCAAGTCGCAGGGAGCCAAGAGGGCAGGTTGTAAGTTAAGGGGCAGTGGGGTGCCCGGGCCTCAGAGCCTCAGAAAGGAGTGTGTCTCCTCTTGTTTTTAAGTTGCTGATGGAGAGTCAAGAGTCGGGCAGCCAGCCCCTTGGAGGGCTCGGCTGGGTGGGCTCTGTTGGCTGTTTGGGGGATTGTTTGGGTTTTGCTCCTAATGAGATCTCTGTGTTAGTATCCGCCTCTGGAAGTTGCAGCGCCGACCTTGGAGTTTTAAGTGGAACAGTAGTTGTGGCGCGCCTGCCAGCGTCACGTGAGGGACTGGCATGCGTGACACTGGGTTCGGGGAGGAGGCCACAGTGTTTCTAAGCTGCTTGTCTGTCAAGGATTAATTTAACCTCTAATTACTACATTTGCTTCTCAGTTTGCTGCACGAACATGTTGTAACAAAAGCTCAAGGAAGTATGCCATTTCATTTCGCCACCGCTCGAAAATTAATTTGGGGGATATGATGGAGTCAGATCTGACACACTTGGTGCTAGAACAATCACGCTGCTGTTTGAATGAAAGTGAGCAATCCGGTTGTTTCTAGGGATGCCCCAGCTGTGGGGTAAAGAGCATTAGCGGCTCAATGGCTGCCACAGCCCTGACACTGTGGAGGAGTGTCAGGGCCCTCCTGCCACCCCTCCTGCCACCTGGCCTTGGCCCCTTGAGTCGCCCTGGAGGGGGATGGGGCCCTGCCCTGCCGCTCTCGGAGGCGGGGCGGCGGGCGCTGCGCCCATAGCCCAGGTGAGGTCAAGCTGGAGTCTCCCCCAGGTCTATTCCCCAGGGCTCACCCCCCCTCCCGCAACAGGAGCCTCCCTGCATCCCTCCCGAGGGACTGCCCTTTGGCAGCCCTACAACACTCTCCGTCCTCTCTCGCCAAACAGCCGAACAGCGGCAGTGGGTGTGGGAGCCAGAGGCTGTTCCCCTCCCTGGGACAGCCAGGATGGCTGGCTTCTCTGACCCAGGGCTGGAGGCTCTCAAAGCGTCCTTTGCTGCCGGTGCCCAGTCGTGTTTTTGAGTCCACAGCGGAGGCTAACCAGGTCAGCCGGACTTTTCCTGTGGGGCACTTTGCCTTCTACATCACATGTCACCCCAGAAGTAGAGAACTAGAAGCTGACGTCTCTCCCATCCTCACCACACCCTTTCGGGAAGGTGGTACCCAGGTAGAAAGGGCTGGGTCTGAAGCCCTTGCCTCCCACATGACTGGGGCCAGGCTTTCCGACCTTTTCAGTCATGTCTGTGGGCTGGCTTTTTGCAAAGTCCTGAGCAGAACAAGTTTGGGTCCAGTGCCCGCACCTCGCCCTTCCTGGCTCCTGGGCCTGCCCCTGCCCCTCACAACCCTCCCCCTTACCTGCAAGGGCGCCCTCCTCAGCCCTGTATGTCTCGGGGTGATTCCCTTCCTCGGGAGAAGCTGGAACCTCCAACTTGAATTACGGGATGTAAGGGTTGCCATGTCTTGGAGAGCATCTCTTTTTAGGATGCCAGTAGGAGGTGTTCAGTGTTTAGGGAGGTTCTTTTGGATAGCCCCCTCAGCAAGTGGCACCATGCCATGCCTAAAGCTCATTCTGATCATGAGGTTGGAGAAGAGCTAGGACCACCTCGCTGCCACGGCTCTCCTCAGGCCCCCAGGGAGGCCAACTCCAGCTCATCTCCTGAGCCCCAAATCATGACAAAGATAATTCCTGTCTCTCTGGAGCAGGGACAGTCCTTGCCTTTCTTGGGTCACAGCCTTCTTTCGGAATCTAATGAAAGTTGTGGGTCTTCTCAGACCACCACACAAGAATATGCAACGCTGCATCTAATTTCAGGAGCTCATAGACCTTTCTGGAAGCCCGTTCGTGGTTCCCTCAGGGATTCTTTGAGACAGGCTAAGAACGCCTCAGTGTAGTGCCTTCGGCTGTGCAGATTGCACGGCCATCCCTGGTCACCTCGTGGGTGTAGAGACACTGTGATGTGGTGGGAAGAACAAAGAGCTTTGCCTTCCGGCAAAGGTCATGGACCAGCCGCGGGATTTTCAGCAAGTCCCTGCCCCTACCTGAGCTACAGGGTCCTTGGGTGGCAGATGGGCGTATGAGAAGGCCAGTCCCACCCAGCGTAATAGCATCATGGGGGATTCCAAAGTGCAAGTGTTGGTAACATGGTCTTGCAGACATCAGGCTCAGGACACACTCAGGGTTTCCTCTCTTTAGGGTCACTGGCCACTCTCCGTTTTGCCTTCTCATGTGGCCTGAGAAATGTAACAAAAGAAAAGCAGGTCTCCTTTGACACCAAAAGTCCTCTTGTTCCTTCTCTTGATCGTTGTGTGAGTTACACCCAAGAAAACTAGCATGAGAGAATTCCTGGCTTGGAAGGTCATGCAGTGTTTCTGGGATCTAGACACTCTGCAGGATTTGCCTGCTTAGAGATCCTGCTTGTCCAGCCTTCTGCAGCTCCTGAGTGGGGCCAGGCAGTATGCGTCTGGCCCAAGGCCCTGGAGGAGGTTCCCTGTCTGCCTGCCACGGAAGTTAGTAAATGTGGTCTGAGAGGGCCACTGGTTTGGTTGGGGCTCCTACATTTCCACTGTCACACCTGGCATCAGGAGGGAAAAGTGGGTCTTTGACTTCCCCTAAATCACTGAAAAGGTCTGACCAGCTCCTTGTGAAAACTGGGTGGTGGACCTGCCCGTATGTCTGGCCGGGGCCCTTCCTGGGAGATGGGGGGCGTCATGGTCTCTTTGGAGAGAAACCTCCGGAGGAGGGGTGGGGCATTTGCTGGGTGCGATTCAGAGAACCTCCCCCACCATCCCTGTCCAACCCTGTAAATGTGGAAAGGCTTCTCGTAGCAAGGCCAGAGGGGCTCATAAATCACAGAGGGGGAAACTGAGGCTCTGAGTGGGGCTGTGCGCAACCCCTTACAGTAAGGGCTTTTTACCTCTCTTAAAGACCACCCTATCATCCGATTAACCTGGGCCTAATGAGTGCTCAGGTCCTGAAAGCCAGCGGAGAACATGGAGAGCAGGTGTGGGAAGCCATTTGAACCCTCAAAGGATGTCCCCTGTGTGGTGACTCACAATTGCTGATCTGGTTATGCCCATCCCCCCACATTCAAGGTAGAACCTCTGGGAGGGAGTATGTTGCTAGGAGCTCGGGCTTTCCCTCTCCTTTATGAAGAGATGACTGCTGGTTTGCTTTGAACTGGTTTGCATACAGATTGAGGTATTCGCCCCCAGGTCCCCCATCCTTTTTTCTTTTGCTAAAGAAAGCCAGATTTGCCAGGGCTGGGTAAGTCAGGGTCATGGTGAAGATGAGTATTCAGTTTTGGGTCCTTATGCAGAGCGGCGCCCGCTCTGTCCCTTGCTGGAGTGTCTGGGCCTCTGCTTTATGACTCTTCTGGAGGGAGAGGAGAGCAAGTTAGTGGAAAGTCGCTGCCCTCCAGCAGTTAGAGGCGTCGTCCAGTAATCAACGTGAGCTTGGAGATCCTGAGAGTTAATCTTACCCTTTGGAAGAGTCACTGTTTGGGACCAGCTTTGAGTCTGGGAGGGATTCTTTGTGCTGTAGTGGGTAGAACATCCACTGGGGGGGGGGGAATCTAGCTCTGAGCCTCAGTCTCCCCATCTGTACAATGAAGGACTTGACTAGGGGAAATCTGAAGGGCTCCTCCAGCCATAACATCCCACAGTGCTATGAGTTGCGAATTAAACTCTTAAGTTACTTAAAATGTTTGAAAATGATAAATCATCATTTGCTCTTTTTGAAACGACCAGAGACTTGACAATGTGGGGGGTTTGTGTTAGGTTGGTAGGTGGGGGCGACGACTGTTATATAGCCAAGAAGAGTTCTGGAAGTTCGGGTAAAGATAAAAGCAATTGGTATGTGTTTATGTAGGACCAAAGAAAGGGAAAAGTGGAAGTTCCCTTAGAGACCCCTGGTTTTACACATGAGGATGCTGGGGCTGAACTAGTCCAGGACTCAGGCCTTCCCACTCCCAGCCCACCCTGGAGCTGTTTGTGTCGCCGGTTCACAGACTCTTACAGAAGCATCATTGAGCCTCCAGCTTGTGGGCAGCAGAAGGGAAAATAGGGTGATTTTGATTTCTAGCTGTCAAATGGTAGCTTATCTAAAAGGATTTTTGCCCCCCATCTTTACCCTCCGATAACAAAGAGTTGTTCCCAGCTAAAGTAAATATTTAATTCTGTTAGTACTAATGCCTAATTTAAGATAAAACAGATCTTAAAAATATACTGGGATAAGGGGTGTTGGGATGTGGACTTTGGAGACATGTTATTTGGAATTATTTTAATTTAAACATATGGGCTGTTTTAGGTTTGACTTCATATTTGCTCATTTTCATTATGAAAAAAACCCAAACTACCCCACCCTTGGTTTTGCAGTGAGCAACAGCTTGTCTCCTCTAGAAGAAGCTGTAAGTTTCTCAACTGCTTGCACCCACAGAACTTGGCATGTTTGCTTATTGTTTGTTTGTTTTGAAAATTACTTTGGGCTCCAGGTTTATACTGACCCCTGACCTGTCCAGATTGGAGAGGAGAAGCAGCCCAATGTGCCCCACTACCGGTGAGGGTCCACAATAGAGGAAAGGGTCTGTGTTTGGCCCCTTTTAGCTCACGGAGCATCTACAAAATCTGCCCAGCTTATCCCCACACAGCCACCAGATCTGAGACTGCTTTCCTCGGTTGTAGCCCAAGCGCCTCTTATCTGAGCCTAGCCACATCCCCACCCCTGTCCTGAAACAGGACCAGTGTCTGGGAGGAGGCAGCCTGGGTGCCAGGCCCAGCTCTGCTACCTTGCTGTGTGACCTTGGGCAAGTGTCCTACCCTCTCTGGGCCCTCTGGTCCCCATGACTCCAATGAAGGGCTGAGAAGAATAGAGGGCTTTCTGAAATTTTTTTCTTCTGGGGTTGAATTACTGTATTTAAAGACTGTGACTGGACCAGTGGAGTATATGACCTTTAAATCCTTTCTGGAGGTAAAACTCAGTGATTGCCTGCATCACTGGAAGAGGAAGGGAAACATGGAGTCCAAGAGAACTGAAATGGACTAACACTTTTTAAATATGTGTCCTTCTTGGGACACCTGGGTGGCTCAGTCAGTTGAGTGGCTGCCTTGAGCTCAGGTCATGATCTCAGAGTCCTGGGATCGAGCCTCGCAGTGGGCTCCGCACTCAGCAGGGAGCCCGCTTCTCCCTCTGCCTCTGCCCCTGCTTGTGCTCTCTCTTCTCTCCTGAAACAAACAAACAAACAAACAAACAAACAAATATGCTTCTTTGCCTGCATAGTTCCTGATGGCTGTCTGCTTTTGGGATACATTTGGAAAAATGTATCTATCTCCAGCCCTTCACTTGGATTTGTTAGGCGCTTTGGCTCCTAAAAGGGAGTGAGCAAGGGAGGACAGTGTCCAAGACCCTCTCTCTACTGTGGACCCTCACAGGTGGTGGGGCACATTAGCCTGCTTCTCCTTTCCAACTCGGGCAAGTCAGGGGTCCGTATGGGACAGGACCCCAAAGTAATTCAAGATTGGAACTTGGGTGACTGATTCAGGAATAGGTCAAAAGTCATTCTGAAAATTTGATTCAAGGAAGATGTTTTGTATATCTACGATATGCTTGGGCTGCGAAAGGTGGACAGGTGGACAGGATGGATAGATGAATGGATGGACAGACTGACTGATGGGCGGAAGGAAGGAAGGATAGGCAGCTATGTTAGATGTTACAATGTGAAAGGCTACTGAGTACCCATGGTGAAGAACTTAAGCAAATTAATGATTTGTCAGGGTGATGATACAAGAGCGAACGGAGCAGACCAGAAATGCTCATGGAAGGTCATCCAGTGGGGGAGACTGAAGGAAGACAAGATTTATAAGTAAAAAATACTGTATGTCTGAGGTGATAAGTGATTTGCAGCAAAATCAGTCAAGGAAGGGAGCAAGGGAGTGACTGGGAAGGGTGTCCTTCTAAATTGTGTGGGCAACAAGGATCTTGCCAAGAAGGTGAGATTTGAACAAAAACTTGCAGAACCATGAATCCACTAGGCCAGTGTTGTCTAATAAGTACATTGAAAAAGTTAAAAATCGGGTGGAATTAATTTGAATATATCTTATTTAACCCCAACTATCTAAAATATTATTTCAACAAGTGATCAACTTAACAATTACTGACATATTTGTCCATTTTTTTTTTTTTTATCATGGAAAGTCTACATTCCAGCATGCGGTTTGCACTCACAGCACATGTCAATTCAGACTGACCACATTACAAGTGCTCAACAGCCGTATCTTAACTCTCTATCTACACATCCACCCATCCATCCATCCATTTGTCCGTCCATCTGTCCGTCCATCCATCTACCCACCCAGCCATCCATCCATTCTCCAAAACAACTCTACCTGAAAAGAGTTTTGGTTCTCAGCTTTTCTGCCTTGTGGGCTGGCCATATGGAGTCCAGTGAACCAACTGGTGTCAGCCACACTAAGCAGGGCTCTGCAGACCACTGGCAACAGGTCTTTTGTCTGAAGAAGGCTCCAGTGTTGACCTGAAATTTATCGAAATGAGAGCAACCATTCCCTGAATGCCCTCATACACCTAGAGACCCCTGCCCTGTTGCTTCATGGGAATGCTCCCATCAATTGGGAGCATTTCCTAATAGTTGGTGCTCAGGCCTCTAGTCTGTTCATCCTGGGGGTTCATTGATCGCATCTAAGCTTTTTTTCTTTAACGTTTTAGACTGACATGAATTCACATTCAAGAAAAGTTGCAAAAAATAATACAAATGATTGCTGAATACCTTTCACTTTGTTCCCTAAATTTTGACATTTTACTACATTTTCTTTGTTTTATCCACTCCCTCTCCCCCACACACATGCACACACTATTTATTTTTCTGAATTGTGTGAGAATAAACTGCAAACATGATGCTCCCATTCCAAAGTAAGTGAATGTATATTTCCTAAAAACAGAGGTAACCTCTTATACAAGCACAGGATGTTGATCAAAATCAGGAAGTTAACATTGTTTCCAGTCTAATCCAAAGACCTTATTCAGATCTCGCTGATTGTCCCAGTAATGTGTTTTATAGCAAAAGAAAGTTCAGGTTTCTGAACTGGTGCATTTGGTCATCCTGCTCCTTTAGTCTCCTTTAATCTGTAATGATTCTTCAATCTGTTTTTGTGTTTGGTAGCATTGATATTTGTGAAACGTATAGGCCAATTGTTTTGCAGAATACCCCTCGTTTTGGGTTTGTCTGATGTTTCCATGTGATTAGATTCAGGCTCTGCACCTGCGGCAGGAACGCTAGAGAAGCGATCCTGGGCCCTGGTCCGTCCCTCAGATCACAAGGTCTGTGGTAACTAGATGTCTCATTACTGCCGATGTTAACCTTGATCACTTGGTTAATGTGGTGTGTGCCAGGTTTCTCCACAGCCAAGGTGCTAGTTTTTCTGTTGTAATTATCTTATGGGGATATATTTGAAGAAATGTTAATAGCTTGTTACTCTAAAAACTTTCACTCACTAATTTAGTATCCAGTGATGATCCTTGCCTGAGGCAACTTTATTATGCTGGTTGGCAAATAATGAATTTCTAATTTCATCATCCCTTCTCTATGTATTTTTTGGCTGTCTACTATAAGAGAGAGCTTTCCTTCCCTCCTCATTTATTTACTTGTAGATTCATTTATATCAGGTAACCTCATGGATTATTTTTTTTTATTCAATGAGTTATAATCCTTTACTATTATTATTTATTTCAATGCTCAAATTTTCCCAGATTTGGTCAGTGGGAACCTAACCCTTTATGCCAGCTCTCAAGTCTTTTTGACATGTCCCTAATCATTCTCTGAACACAGCCTTAGTTTCTGGCATAGCAAAGTGTTCCGGGCTTATCTTGTTTGTTTTCTGCCTCTGCCCTAAAAATCATCTACTTTTCCAAGGAGCCTTAGTTTCTTTTGCTGGAGAATGATAACTAGAAACCAAGATCCGGGTACTAGATATATGCTCATTTCTACAAGAGTGTCATTGCTAATAGAACTTCTCAGTCCACAAAGGTAGGA
This sequence comes from Mustela lutreola, assembly GCF_030435805.1. Lineage (NCBI taxonomy): Eukaryota > Metazoa > Chordata > Mammalia > Carnivora > Mustelidae > Mustela > Mustela lutreola. Next base: position 128,711,098 of record NC_081308.1, read on the forward strand.
AAATAATTACTTAACTTTCATCTGTTTTTCATTTTATTAATTTCTATTATTGTGATAATTTCTCTATGTACCCACCTACCTGTCTGTCTCCTGTCTATCTAAAATCCATGAATTCACACTGATACCTCTAAAGTCCAATCCAATAGCAAAGTTCATTCTTTCTCCGGCCATATTTGTATTTCCCTTTTATGACAGTGAGAAATCTACCTACTACTATCCATAATGTATTTACTCATTTACTAAATCCTAGAATATACAGAAGGTAGTTTCATAATTGCTAACTCGTATCTGTGTAACTAGACTACGATATTTGTTTAGAATTCTCTTTGTCTTTTGCTTGAGGTTATAACACCCAAAGACAGTGTTGAAAAATGACCTGGGCTAGCCTTCCATCCCCCTGCCCCCAGGGTGGTCATTTGAGTGCGGTTCAGTTGACTTATTTCTGTTTAGATACTTTTGGGGGTTTTTGTTTCCCCATATTTGCTAATTTTAATTCTTTTTTGAGCACGTGAAAAATAATATAATTCTGTAAGTTAAAACTGTAGAGAAAGCAACACCTCCCATTACTTCTATTCTTCCCACCTTGCTCCATTCATCTCCACTAAGTAACCAATCTCTTTTGTTTTCCCATGTTTCTTTTTGCACAAATGAGCAGACGTCTATGTATTTTTTTTTTATATGAAGAGTAGATCATTTTTTGAGCTTCACTTTTTTATGGGATGGTACATCCTAGTGGTCACCTCTTCTTATTTCCTAGAGCTCTTTCTCATTCTTTGATTACAGCTGCCGAAAACAGCAGCGCGGAGGTCCCGTACATGATTCAGCCCTTCCTATGTATGAGCTTTGGGTTGTTTCCAGTATTTTGCAATTACAGCGCGGCAGTGAGCAACCTGGTGCATATGTATTTTCATTTTGCCAAAGGTATGTGTTCAGGGTAGATTCCTAGAAGTGGAATGGGTGTGTCAAAAAGTAAACACCTATTGGTTTTGTCAGGTATTTCCAAATTCCCCTCTTGAAAGGTTTGTACCAATTTGCATTCCTCTCAGTCATGTGTGAGAAGGTCCTTTTTCCTAAAACCTTGCCAACAAAATGTTTGCTATACTTTTTAATTTTTGTAAATCTGATAGGTGAGAAATGGTATCTCAGGAATTTTAATTAGCATTTTTTAATTATGAGTAACTTGGAGCATCTTTTCATATGCTCCAGAGACTTTTTGGGGTGTGTGTGTGTGTTTGTGTGTGTGTGTGTTATCTTTTTATGTCTTTCCTCCCTTCCTCTACTGAGTTTTTGGTCTTTTATCCTCAATTTTAAGAGTTTTTATATTAAGGCTATTAGTTTTCTAACCTGTGATAAATGTTGTAATTTCTCCCAATTTGGTGTTTCCTGCTGGTGTTTATTTTTCTTTGCCATGCAAAAGCGCTTTAAAAAAGATTTAATTTTTAAGTCATCTTTATGCTCAACATAGGGCTAAAACTCACAACCCCAAGATCAAGAATTGCTGCACGTTCCACAGACTGAGCCAGCCAGGCCCCCACCAAAAGCGTTTTTACATAGTCAAATATCAACCCTTTCTTTTATCACAACTGGATTGGAGTCACAGTTAGAAAGCCTCTCCTCACACCCAGGTTAAAGAGGAATTCACCCAATTTTCTTCTACTGTTTGAAGGCTTTCGGGTTTTACATTTAGATTTCTAATCCATTAGGAGTTTATCCTTGTGGCTGGTTATATGGTTTGGATCTCTGCCCATTTTCAAATGGTGACTCAATTATCACAACCCCAGTTTTTTAAACATCTGTCTTTGCAAAGACAAACCATATACATTATGACTTTTAAAACTTTTTATTTTGAGATAATTGTAGGCTCACATGTAGTTTTAGGAAGTGATGCAACAGAGATTCCATATACCCTTCACCAAGTTTCCCCCAGCAGTAACATTGTGTATCATTGTAGTTCAATATTATAACCAGGACACGGGCATCCACTATATTTGGACTTTACCGATTTTACATACTGTTATTTACCTCCAAGCATATGTATTTAATTCAAAGCAGTTTTGTCAAAAGTGTGGATTCATGTGATCTCCACCACCACCTCGAAGATCCTCCGTGTTGCCATTTTGCAACCAACCGCCCCACCCCAAGTCCCAAACTCACGGCAACCACTCACTCGCTCTCCACTTTTGTGATTTTTTCACTGGAAGGATGTCATAAAAATGTAATTAAACAGTGTAAACTCAGAGATGGGCTTTTTCCAAGCAGCATAATTCTGGTGGTGGTGTAGTGCAGTGTGTGGGGGAGTCCTTTCTGACCGATGTAGAGTGTGCTCTCTCTCGATGTTGTTTTTACTTTGCATTTCCCTAATGCTTAATGACACTTCTTGAATGTACTTATCATATAAGTACATATAATCATATGATCTTATCATATGATCTCTTCAGTGAAATGTCCGTTCATGACTTGGGCCCACATTCTAATTGGATTATTTGTGGGATTTTTGTTTTGTTTTGTTTTACCATTGAGTTTTGAGAGTTCTGTTTACATACTTGTCCATTATCCAGTATGTAATTTGAAAATATGTTCTTCCTGTCTATAGTTAGTCTCTTCATCCTCTTAACAGATTCTTTCACGAAAGGATTATTTTATGGAACATGCTTTTGTTGTTGAGTCTAAGAACTCTTATCAAGCTCTACATCCCAAAGATTTTCTCCTATTGAATAGTTACATGGTTACGTGTTTTACATTTAAGACTGTGATCTATTTTTAAAAGATTTTAATTATTTATCTGAGACAGAGAGGTAAAGAGAGAAAGCACGAGCAGGGCGGGAGAGAGGGAGAAGCAAGTTCCTTACTGAGCAGCTGGAGGTGGGGCTCGATCCCAGGACCCTGAAATTATGACCTGAGCCGCAGGCTCTAGCACCATTTTTTGAAAAGGCTCTCCCTCCTCCACTGAATTACTTTCATACCTTTGTCAAAAAATGAGTGGGACTTTGTGTAGGTCTGTTTTGGCTCTGTTGTTCTATGTGCCTATCCCTTGGTCAATGTCACACAGTCCCAATTAATGTTGCTACCCTAATAAACTTTAATACCAGGTCGAGTTACTCCTTCCATTTTACTCTTATTTTTCAAAATTGTTTTATTCTAGTACCCGAAGCTTCCATGTAAATTTTATTATAAGCATGTCCATGTCTGCAAAATGCCTTGCTGGGATTTTGATAGGAATTGCATTAAAACCATAGATCAGTTTGAGTTGAAATGTTTACTGTGTTGTGTCTTCTAATCAATAAACACAGTCAGTCTCTTCATTTATTGGGCTCTTTATTTCTTTCATAAGTGTTTTGTAATTTTCTAGATACAGATTCTATGCATATTGTCTTAGATTTTAGTGTCTAAGTATTGCATTTCCTTTGGCACGATTGTAAATAAATGGTACTGTGTTTTTTAAAACATGGGCTTTTTTGGGTATAATTCACATACCATAAAATTCATTTGGAGTGTGTGGTTTTTCTCATATATTCACAGAGCTGTGCAACCATCACCCATTTCTAATTTCAGAATATTTTTTACCCCAAAAAGAAACCGCACACCCATTAGCAGCCACTCCCCGTTCCCCTTCACCCTTAGCCCCTGGTAACTATTAGTCTTCTTTCAGGCCCTATGGATTTGTCTCTTCTGGACATTCCTATAAATGGTGGTGTGTAATAGGCAGCCTTTTGTGACTGACTTCTTTCCCTTAACATAATATTTTCAAGTTTCATCCATGTTCAAGCTTGTGTTAGTGCTTCATTCCTTTTTTATTGGCAACTAATATTCAGTTGTATGGATATACCATAGTCTGTTTATCTGTTCACCAGTTGGTAGCAATTTGGGTTGTTTTCACCTTTTTTCCTGTTCTGAATAATGTTGTGCAAGTTTTTATATAGATGTAGCTTTCATTTCTCTCAGGTCTGTACCTACAAGTGGAATTTCTGGGTCATATGGTAACTGCGTGTTTAAGATTTTGAGGAACTGACAGAACACTTCACAAGTAGTCGCACAGTTTCACTATCTCCCCTACAACATAAAAGGGTTCCAGTTTTTTTCCACATCTTCACAGACATCTGTTATTTTCTGTCTTTTTGATTATAGCCACTGATGTTGAGCATCTTTGTGTTTGTTGGCCATTTGTATATCTTCTTGGTGAAATGTTTATTTGGATACCTTGCCCAATTTTAAGTTGGGTTATTTGTCTTACTATTGTCGAGTTTTCAGTTTTCTTTATGTATTCTGGATACTAAACCCTTATCGGATTTATGAATTACAAATATTTTTTCCCATTCTCTGGGTCATTTTTCCACTTTCCTGATGGTATTTTTTTTTTAAGATTTTATTTATTTATTCGACAGAGAGAGATCACAAGTAGGCAGAGAGGCAGGCAGAGAGAGAGAGGAGGAAGCAGGCTCCCTGCTGAGCAGAGAGCCCGATGCGGGGCTCGATCCCAGGACCCTGAGATCACGACCTGAGCCAAAGGCAGCGGCTTAACCCACTGAGCCACCCAGGCGCCCCCCTGATAGTATTTTTTAAAAAAGATTTTATCTATTTATTTGAGAGAGACAGAGCACAAGCAGGGAAAGGGCAGAGGGAAAGGGACAAGCAGATTCCTCACTGAGTGGGAAACCTGACACTGGCCTCAGTCCCAGGACCCTGAGATTATGCCATGAGCTGAAGTCAGATGCTCAACCGACTGAGGCACGCAGGTGTCCCTTTTTTCTTGATGGTATTATTTGTAGCACACAGGTTTCAATTTTATGAAATTTAATTTATCAGTTTTTTTAAACACATGCTTTTGATGCCATATCTGAGAAACTCTTGTCTAACTCAAGGTCACAAAGATTTACTGCTATGTTTGATAAGAGTTTGGTAGTTTTTGCTTCTACATTTAGTTCTGGCTTCCATTTGGAGTTAATTTTTGTATATAGTGAAAAAGGAGTCAACATCATTCTTTTGGTTATGAATATCCAGTGGTCATATCACCATTTGTTGAAAACACTGTTGCTTTGTCTTGGCACTCTTGTCAAAAATGAATTGAACATAAATGGAAGATTTATTTATTGACCCTCACTTCTATGTCATTAATCTAAACATCTATCCTTACGCCAGTATGGTATTGTATTTTTAATTTCAGTTTCTAAATGTTTGTTGTTAGTATATGAAAATGTGATTGGTTTTGTGTGTTGACTTTATGTCCTGTAGCCTTGCTGAACTCATTTGTTAGTTCTAGGATCTACTTTGTCAAGTGTTTTGGGATTTTCCATGTAGACTGTCTTGTCATCTGCAGATAGGGACAGATGTAGTTCCTCCTTCCTGACCTCTATGACTTTTATTTTCTTGCCTTATTACACCAGCTACAACTATAAGTATTTTGTTGAATAACCGTGGTGACAAGACATTGTCTTTTTTCTTTAAAAAAAGATTTTATCTACTTATTTGAGAGAGAGAGAGAGAGAGCACACACAAGTTGGGGAAGGGGCAGAAGGAAGGGAAGAAGAAGACTCCCTGCTGAGCACAGAGCCCAATGCAGAGCTCAATTCCAAGACACTGAGATCATGACCAATCAGGACCAGAGCTGAAACTGAGAGTCAGACACTCAACCGAGCCACCCAGGCTCTCCTCTTGCCTTGCTTCTGATCTTAGAAGAAGAACACTCAGTCTTTGACCTTTAAGTATAATGCTAGCTGTAGAGTTTTTGTAGATGCTTTATCACATTGAGGAAGTTCTGTTTCTAATTTTATGAAAAATGAGGTTTTAAAAATAATGAATGGGTGTTGAAACTGTCAAATGTTTTTTCTGCGTCAATTGATATGATTATGTGCTTTTACTTTTTCAGCCTGTTAATGTTGTGGATAACATGGATTAATTTCCAGAAGATGAACCAACCTTGCAATCCCACTATAAACCCCACTTGGTCATTATCTATTATTCTTTTTAGGTAGTCCCAGATTTTATGTGCTAATGTCTGGTTGATTTGTTTTTAAATTTAAGTTCATAAAAGATAATGGTTTCATGTTTTCTTTTTTGTACTGTGTTTGTCTGGCTTTAGTATCAGAGTCATGAAATGAATTGTGAAGTTTTCGTGTCCTTTCTGTTTTCTGAAAGAGATTATGAAAAGTGGTACCCATTTTTAAAATATCTGGTAAAAATTTCCTGTGAAACGGCCTAGGTGTGGAGCTTTCTCTTTTGAGAGGTTTTAAACTACAAATTCATCTCCTTAATAGTGCTAGGGTGATTTGGGTTATATATTTCATATTATAAAAGTTGTGGTTTGCTGATAGTTTCTTTTTTAAAAAATTTATTTACTTATTTGATAGAGAGAGAGAGAGAGAGAGAGTGAGCTGGGCAGGGGCAGAGGGGGAGAGAGACAAGCAGACTTCCCACTGAGCAAGAAGCCCAACACAGGGCTGGATCCCAGGACCCTGAGATCATGACCTGAACTGAAATCAAGTGTCACATGCTAACTGACTGATCTACCCAGGCATCCCATTTGCTAATAATTTCTTAAGGGTTTTTGCACCTTTATCCATGATGAGTTTTGGTCTCTAGTTTTCTTTCTTATACTCTTTCTGTCTGGTTTTCATATCAGGGCAATACTTATTTTATAAAATGAGTTGGAAAGTCCCATCCTCTTTATTTTCTGTAAGAGGATGTGTAGAGTTGGTATTAATTCTTTAATGTTTAGTAGAATTCTTCAATGGAACCATCTGGGTCTGGTGTGTTGTGGGAGAAAGTTTTAAAATTATGAATTCAATTTCCTTAGTAGTGACAGGGCCATTCAAGTAGTCTATTTTGGTAGCTTGTGCTTTGGAAGGAATTGGTCCATTTCACTTACGTTGTCAAATTTGTGCATATAAGGTTTTTCATAATATTCCTTTATTAGCCTTTTTGATGTCTGCCAGGTCTGTAAGTGATAGATCTCTGTTTCATTTCTGATCTTGGTAATTGGTGTCTTCTCTATTTCTTTTTAGGCTTGCTATAGGTAAAGTTTGCTGATTTTTTCAAAGAACCAGCTTTTTGTCTCATTGATTTTTCTCTATCGTTTTCCTGTTTTCAATTTCATTGATTCCGCATCTTTATCATTCCTTATCTTCTACTGCCTTGCATTTATTTTGCTTTTCTTTTCCTAGGTTCTTGAGGTAAAGCTTAGATTATTGATTAATCTTACATATTAATTTGAGAGCTTTCCACTTTTCTAATGTACACAGTTAGTGCTATAGGCTTCCCTCTCAGCAATGCGTTAGCTGTGCGCCCCACACTTTTGTAAGTTGTGTTCTCATTTTCATTCAGCTAAAAGCATTTTTTTTAATTTCCTTTGGGACTTCCTCTTTGACCTGTGGATTGTTTAAAAGTGTGTTGCTTAATTTTCAAGTATGTGGAGATTTTCCTGGTTTCTTTCTGCTGATTTCTACTCTGATTAAAGAACATTGTGACTAAAGAACATATTCTGTGTGATTTCAATGCTTTTCAATTTGTTGAGGTGTGTTTTAGGAACCAAGACATGGTTTATCTTGATGTATGTTCTATGGGCCCTTGAAATGAATGTGTAATCTGTTGTCATTGGATGGAGTGTTCCCTAAATGTCATGTAGAACCTGTTAATCAACAAAGTATTGTTGAGTCCTTCATTTTTGTTGATTGTGACTAGTGGTTGTATCTATTGCTGAGCATGGGGTGTGGAAGTCTCCCAAGTATCAGGTGGATGTGTCTATGTTTCCCTTTAGTTCTCTCGGTTTTTGCTTCATGTGTTTTGATACTTTGCTGTTTGGTGTGTACACATTTAGGATCATTATGTCTTCCTAGCAGAATAATTCTTTTATCATTATATAATATCTGTCTGTCTCCCATAATATCCTTTACTCTCAAGTCTTTTTCTAATGTTAATACAGCCACTACTTCTTTTTTTTAAATTAATGTTTACATGGTATATCTTTCTGTCCTTTTACTTTCTACCTACCTATGCTATTGTATTTGGACTATCTTGTAGGTAGAATTTAGTAGAGCCATTTTTTATAATCTACTCAGCCAATCTCTGTCTTTTAATTGGTGTGTTTAAACCATGTAAATGTCAGGTAATTACTGGTGTGTTCCAGCTTACATGTGCTGTTTGCGTTTTCCTCTTGTTTCTGTTCCTCTGTTTCTCTTTCTTGCATTCATGTGAGTTACTTAGACATATTTTAGGATCACATCTTGATTTATACTTAGTGTTTTTGAGTATCATATTGTATAATCTTTCTTGTTACTCTAGTAATGACTTAATGTTACTCTAATAGCAGTATACTAATTTATACAGTCTTTTAAATAATTTATCACAGTCTGCAATCTATACTTTATCACTTTGAGTGAAGTATAGAAGTCCTACTTCCATTTAGATCCCTTTTCTCTCCCTGCTTTTAAAATATAATCGTCTTCGCCATTTCTTCTGTACACACTGAGAATGAGATGAGATGGTGTTACAATTTTTGCTTCATCCGTCAAATATAAGATTGAAGAAACTCATGAGGAGAAGGGCTTATTGTACTTATCACTGTTCTTACCTGTTCTGCATTTCTTCTTTCCTTTATAAAGTTTCTCTTTCTGTTATTTCTTTTCTGCTTGGAGAACTTCCTTTAGCCATTCTTTAATGATGGGAATATTAGCAATGACATATCTTATTTTCCTTCATCCAAGAATGTCTCGATTTCCCCTTCATTCCTGAAGGATTTTTTTTTTTTTTTTCCAGAGAATCAGTTTGGAGTTGACAGTTCTTTTTTTTTTTTCAGCACTTGAAAAATGGTATGCCATTTCCTTCTGCACCCCACATTTCCTGAAAAGAAATCCCCTATCTTTTGAACTGATAGTTCTCTATGATTTTTCTCTTTGTCTTTTCATTTTCAGAAGTTTAATTATGATGTGTCTTGGCAAGAATTTCTTTGGATTTTTCCTGTTTGTGATTATCTCAGGTTCTTGAGTAGATTTATGATTTTGGCAAATTTTGAAGGTTTTTAGCTATTATTTCTTTGACTAATTTTTCCATCTCACTCTCTCCTCTTCTGGGCCTCCAATAATACAAATGTTGAATCTTTTGTTGTTGTTGTCTTAGAGGTCCCTGAAGGCCATCTTTAATCTCCTTCCTACTAATTAGCCTTGTCAGTGAGTTATTTTATTTTTGTTACTGTACTTTTCAATTTCATAATTTCTGTTTGTTTGTTTTTATATAACTTCTATTTTTTTCCTAAGATTTCTTATTTTGTTAATTTGTTTCAGGAGTACTTGTAATTGCTTGTTGAGCTGACACTACACCAGTGGGCAAATTAATAGGAGCATGCTTGGACCCCTGACATCTCTGGGCAGAGGAATCAGAGAATGGCCATCCATTTACTTGGGTTTGGGTCGAGGGTGAGAAGGAATATCAGCTTCCCACTTTGCCTGGCTGAAACCACAGGACAAGGATAACTTTTCTGTTGGTGTTGCCTAGAGCAGGGTGGGGAATTTTAAGAAAGTTTTCTGTCATTTAGGCCATCAGTCTTTTGCTTAGTGGGAAACGACTTTTCTTATAATAATAATAATTATTATTACCTGTGCTTATTGGCAGTTCCAGTTTGGAGGTTTCCATAGCAGCCTTTCCAGGATATATGGGAATAAATAAGGGAAACCCATCAAACTCCCTGGTGTGCTGTTCCTCAAGTCTTTAAATCCCTAGGTTGACCACCCACCCTCTCTTTCTGCCTTTAGAGGTTTCTTAAACTTGTTTGTTATATTATTTCCAGGCTTTGTTTGCTTCTGCAGTTTGCTTTTTAAAAACTTTCTAATCATGGTAAAATACACACAATGTGAAATGTAGCATCTTAATCATTTGTAAGTGTACATTCGGGATTATTAAATTCATTCATGTTGGTAGGCAATGTGCAGGTTTTTTAGTTGCAAGAGGGAGGACCTGGGAGAAATGGGAAATGTGCCCTATAATATGTCTTCCTGGTTACTATTGTATATTTATTTTTCCACATGAAATTTAGTGTCAGTTGTCAAACAGCTTTAAAAAGCTTGTGGGTACTTGTTTATCAAGATTGTATTTCATATTTATACACTAAGTTAGAGAGAACTGATGATGTCTTGGTGAGTTGAGTCATCCTATTTAACAGCAAAGAGTATCTTTCCATTTTTTCAGGTCTACTTTCAGGCCTTTTGGGAGTGTTTTTTTTTTTTTTAAGATTTTTTATTTATTTGACAGACAGAGATCACAAGCAGGCAGAGAGGCAGGCAGAGAGAGAGAGAGGGAAGCAGGCTCCTCGCTGAGCAGAGAGCCCGATGCGGGACTCGATCCCAGGACCCTGAGATCATGACCTGAGCCGAAGGCAGCGGCTTAACCCACTGAGCCACCCAGGCGCCCTGGGAGTGTTGTAGCATTTTCTTCATAGAGGTCTTGCACATGGTTGCTGTGTTTCTTCGTAAGAATGTTATTTTCTTTGTTGTTTCTGTAAATGCGGGTCTCTTTCCTATTGTGTGTGTGTCCCCTCCTTGGTTTTTTGGGTACATGAAGTAAACTAGTGACCCTCAAATCTCCATCTCCAGCCTGTCGTCTGAGCTTCAGACCCAGTGAGCCTGCTCCCTGGCTGGTCCTCCCATACCTTCAGGTCAGTGTGTGCAATGGTCACTCGCTCCTCTTTCTTGCTCACTCCAGTAATAGCGACAACCCTCACCAGAAACTGTGACTATTTCTAACTCCTCCTTTTACAGCCCCTCACCAGCTGATTAGTCATTCAGTCCTGATTCTCAAGCAGTTTTAGAAGCCAGGATCATGAAATCTCCATGTTAGATGGAATCATAAAGTCATCTAGCATCAACACACTTCTGATGCCTAAATTCTCTAATTGTTTTCTTCGTTATGTTGTTTCCTGTCATATGCCTGAACATACATTTCCAGGGGCAGGAAAGTTCCTCCCTTATGTGGCAGTCCATTTTATTCCTGCCCATTTCTGACTCTCTGTCTGTCTGTCTGTCTGTCTCTCTCACTATATATATATATATATATATATATATATATATATATTTCATATTCAAGAAATATATATGAATATATAATATACATGCATATATATATGTACATATATATATATAATGTAATATAATGAATAATAATGAAAAAATACGTATCAGGGCATTTTCTGAGCTGACCCCAGCCTTCCACTCCCACATCATCTCCAGCTACTCTGACAGGCAGGAGTTGGGGGGGGGGGGTTAGGTGGGAGGGAGGAGAAAAGAAGGAAGAAAAGGAGGAAGAGAGGGAGGAATAAGGAGTGAGACCGCACTAGCTTTGCAAAGTCTCATAACAACATTGGTTGTGGATATACCTTCCTTCCACTCTATCAGTGCAGTCGAAAACTGGCTGCCTCGGCATCTTTAGGATGAAGGCTGTCAGTGATAATTACCGCAGGGCATTTTCGGTGTGAATTCAGTAAAGGAAGTTCAGCAGCCATTCCCTACTCCTTTGACATAGTCGGGGTGTAGTGACACACACATATGTTGCCATCAGGGACCTTCCAGACCAGTGGAGGAGACCGGCCAACAAACAAATATAACATCAGTGACCATAAATACAGAGCAAACTATAGAATGATACCTCCTCCTTGAACCTCCAAGGGACATTTCTGTTTTCAGAAGGTATTGGTTGCCTGAAGCCTTGAAGCATAATAGTTTCTAGACAGTTCCGTTAGGGCAGGAACTGTCTTTGGTCTATCTCAATATATCTTCCACTCTGTTTTGTTTCCCTATCAGAGTCCCATTCGTTCATTAGGGTCACCCTCAGATGTCACTGCTCCTGGAAACCTTTCTCTAGTCTCCTTAGTCAGAATTAATTCCATAGATGTTTCTTAAGCAGCTTCTCTGGGCCAGGTACTGGGCTAAGCACTGAGTAGGAGAAGCTGGTGTGGTGTGGTTTCTGCCTTGTAGGAACTTAACTGGTCAACTTTATCACCCTCAAAGCCTTTCTGTTTTGGTGTTTTGTACCTTCTGACATGTGTCACGGTCAGCCCACTGAGATCCAAGCTTAATGCCCAGCCTACAGTAAATGCTCAGGGCGTGGATGAATGGCGACCAGAAGGGTCCAAACAAAGTGATATTTGGGTTCACGTCACGTGGTAAGGAACAGGTCATACAGAACAGAAGCCAGCAGCCAAGCACCTAGGCTTTTGCTTAGGCCCTGAAGGGGTCAGTTTGGGAACATCGGGGGCTCTATGAGGCTGAAGGCAAGATAGAGAGGGGCTGACACGTGTGGACAACTCCAAAGGCCATACTCTGGAACTTTCTCCAGAGGGATGATGGTACCACCCATATTTTTGAACAGGGAAGATGGTCAAATTAGTGTTTTGGAAAGATCAGTCTGACTATAGTATAGAAGACAAACTGGAAAGAAGAGACTAGAGGCAGAGGAGGTCCCCTGAGAGGAGGCTGTGGCAGGAGTCCAAGGGAAAAATTATGAGGCTAAGCCAGGGCAGTGGAAGGAGACAGGCCTGACAGAAGGCTGAGAGGCAGAATCAACAGATGGCTATTACTCCAAAGACAGGCTTGACTGATGTTTCACCCACACAGAGATGTGGGCTAGAATTTGTGATTAAAAAATGTTATTAACAAGTGTAGAAGGTGTTCATCTCAGAGACTTTAATGGTATTGTGGGTGGGATTGTGTCCCCAAAAAAGATACGGTGAAGCCCTAACCCCCACCATGTATGAATGTGACTCTACTGGGAGATGGGGTCCAGGCAGAGGTACTCAAGTTCAGAGGTGGTCATTAGAGTGGGCCTCGTTCAATCTGACTGAGGTCTTTACAGGAAGAGGGAAAGGGGGACACAGAGACACAAGGAGAAGGCCCTGCCAAGAGAGAAACAGACACGGAGTGATGCGGCTACAGACCAAGGAACGCCAAGGACTGCGGGCAATGCCAGGAGCTAGGGCAGAGCCATGAAACAGATTCTCCCTCAGAGCTTCCAGAAGGAACTGACCCTACCCACACCTGGATTCCAGACTTCTGGTTTCCAGAACTAGGAGAAAATAGATTTCTGTTGTTTTAAGCCACCGGTGTGTGGTAATTTGTTACAACCACCACAGAAAACCAATACAAGTAGTGTGAAAGATAAGTGAGCGGGGTCTTGGGGACTATTGAGGAGGTTCTATGGGGACATTCATGGCCTAAAACTTTGGCAAGGGCTGTGGTGGCTTCAGAAGAGATTGTCTTTTATTTCAGACTGAGCTTGTGTCTCATTGGTCTTTAAAGTGAGGCTCATCTGAAAAAAAAAAAAAAAAAATCCTGGCTGTTGCTCAGAAGTTGTCACAGGCTCCTGTCAGAGATGCAAGATGGTGGCCTACAAATCCATTCTGTCCTGTAGGTTAAATGCTTACTCCTGGTCACAGGCAGAAGGTTCCCGGAGGTTCAAACTCAGACTCCCAGAGGAGTTCTTTCTGCTCTACCTCAGACAACCTCATCTCATCCTTCACTAGTGACAGCTGAGGAGACGGCGACCAATATGTGTCCCCGCCAGAGGATTTTGACTTGGAAAGTAGAGAAGAAGCAAAGATACTAAAAGTCACTGTAGTCCACGTGCTGGAATATTCTTCAGCCATGAAAAGGAATGAAGTCCTGATCTATGCTATGACACGGACAAACCTCTCAAACATGCCAGAGAAAAGAAGCCAGACACAAATTATAACACACTGTAGGATCCCGTTGGTAAGAAATGTCCCAAATAGCAAAATCCACAGCGACACAAAGCAGATTGCTATCAGGGGCTGCTGGCGAGGGGAGCGGGACATGGCGACTACTAATGGGTACAAAGTTTCCTTTCGGGGGAAGAAATTGTTCGGCAACTGCAGAGAGCCCGTGGTTGCACAGCACTGTGACGGGACTAACTGCCCTGAATTGTGTGCTTTAAAATGGCTAGCTTCATGTTGTGTGATTTTCTTACTTCAGTAAACAAAGATATTGCAGGCTTGACACCAGATTTTATTATTTGGTTTCTGAAAGTTGGGAGGTCAGTAAGCCTCTCTGTGGGGCCCCCGCCCCGCCACCCTCAGCTGAGCAGCCGCAGAGTTCCCATCTGTCCACAAGGAATAAAGAGCAAAGTAGCTCACCCTCTTAAAAACACCCCAGGGCCTCGGAGTGGTGGGGCGCTCCCTGCTCAGTCTGCCTTCTGGGTAAGTGAGTCGTACCCTGTGTTGGAAAGGGCAGAAGGCAAGCACAGGGAGCCCAGGCCCATGGCACGTACTCCATTGCTGTTCAAGGGTCTCCATGAACGGTTGTGGTTCTGGACTGATGGACTGATGGACTGATTTGTTTCCCTGACAGCTTCTCCCTAGGCTGGGACCTCTTGGAACCCTCTAGAAAATTCGAGTGAAAAGGCACTGGAGACTCTCATCCTGAGAGCTAGGAAAGCCCAGGCATCAGAACAGTGAGAAAAAGTACTCCAAAACACAGGGAAGCTGGCAACTGAGCAGTGACCCCATCATTCCACCGCGTCGGCTGAGGTGTGACGTACAACACACGGCACGTATTCCATCAGTTTTGACACGTGCGTGTCCGGATAATGATACGCTCACACCCCTAAAGTTGCCTTATGCCCCTAGGGAGTCTCTCCCTCTTGACCCTCCTCGTCATCTCTAGACAAGCGCTCATCTGCTTGCCATCCATGTCGAGCAGCTTGCACCTTCTAGGGTTTTGCGTAAAGGGAATCACAGAATAGGGACTTCTTTCCGTTCTGGCTCCTTTCATTAGCGGAATGACTGAGATCCAGTCACGCTGTGCATCTCCACTGTGCATTCCCTCTGATGGTCGACTAATACTCACTGGTACAGACGATGTCACAGCGGCTTATCCGTCCACCTGTTGGTGGGCATTTGGGTCGCTTCTAGTTTGGGGTTGCTATAAATACAACTGCTGTCAACGTCCGGGTAGGAGTGTTTGTGTGGACACAAGCTTTCATTCTCCTGGGTAAATATCCAGCAGTGGAATGCTTGGGTTGTAAGGTATATGTTTAACTTTTATAGAAACTCCCGAACTGTTTTTTCTGAGTAGTTTTACATTCCACACTGGTGTGGTTTTTCAAATCCATGCCTTTCTGTGGGCTTGGCAGAGGCTCATAGTTTTTCGACCGGTTCTGCAGCAAACCTGACATTGGGCTGTGTCCAGAAATCACCTTTGGTCTAGTTCTGGGGGCTATATTGTGACACAAGATTGGAAGGAGGGGCAAGTGGTGAAGAGCAAAGTGGATGTAGGGGACAGAGGCACGTTGGGGACAGGGGAACATCAGCAGGAGCTCTGCCGAGGGCCAAGGGAGGGGCGGAGGGGCAACCAAGTGGGTGTTCAGAGCCTTTCTCCGGGCAGTTTTCCAGGGCCTCCGCTCCCAGGCCCTGGAACCCACCTGTGCGGCCACGTTAGGGCCTGGGTCTGGGAGCCCCTGGCCATCGGGCAGTACACATCTGGCTTTTGGCGTGGAATAAGTCAGACAGAGAGGGCCGGTGTGACCTGGCCTGTTTTCCACCTGTTGCTCACTGCTGCTTGTGCTTAGCCTTTCATTCTCCTGTTCGCTCATGAAAGGCTGGCTGGAGAAAGGCAAAGTGGAGAGAGGGCTGGGGGTGAAGTCCTCGCTCCCTGTCATGTGGCCAGGGAAGATGAGATCCGAGCATGCAGGTCAGGAAGGAAAGCACGTTGTCCTGAGACCTCTGTCCCCTCACAGAGCCTGGGTAGCAGCGAGCAAACTCCAGCGCTGCCCAAACAAAACTCCTCCAGACCCCACACCGCAGCCTGGCTTCCTCAGCCTGTTGGAATACAAGTGCGCCTGGGGTCCTCTGGGTGCCTTTGGGAGCCCTTGATGGCCAAGCCGGGAGGAGGTAGGTGTCATACTCCCCGGAAGATCCACCCCGTTAATATTTTTCCAGCAAGATAGTAACACACTCGTTTTAGAATTTCTCCGTGGCGGGCATCGGCAGGGTTTGGGGCCCCACCAAAGGAGATGCAGGCAGAGAAGCCAAGCTGCCCTGCAGTGATTGGGCCCCAGGAGGACAGGCCAGTGCCCCCTATCACTGGAGCAGAGCTTCTAGGAGAGCCTAGAAGAGTGGCTGGGGTCTGACTCAGCCTCTCCCCCACCCCTCCCTCAGTCCACTTCGTTCTCGTCTCTGAAAGCTGCTTCTCAGCCATTTCCCAGGAACGACTGACTCATGATCCCAAGCTGTCTCACCAGGGAAAAATGCTGCAGCGCCCGTCCACGATTGCAAGCCATGGGCACGGCCTCTGTCCGAGTGGGCCCAGCCATCCTAAACAAACTGGCATGTCTCTTTCTGGAAACGAGACACAGAGCTCTCAGGAGAACCTCTCTAACTAACAATCAAAAGGCTCATTATACCTGGAGATGGGGTGGGGGACGTTATAGATTCTAGGATTCGTAGAGCAGTTGTGATGCGCAGTCTGATCATTCTGCGACCAAGCTGGTCCTCAAGGTTCTGGAAGGGAACAGGATCCGTCCTGGGCACCAGTAAAAGTACCCTCAAAGGATGGGATTCTTAACCCTTTGCGAGCTGTGGATGTCCTTGGCTTTTTTGGTGAACCTTATGTACCTTAACAACAACAACAACAAAAAAAGCCGTTTTGAAATGGAATCACAAAGGATACCAGTTAAACTGAAATAGTTATCAAAGTAGCGAACATATATAAATATATCACATATTTGTTTTGTTACTAAGTGCTTCCTAACACATTAAATAAGATCTACAAGTAGGTCTCATAACTACTGTAATTTCAAGGCAGTGATAGTTGGAGACTCCTTCTATGACCGTAATATGAAATAAAAATGTCTGTGATTTCTCCTGGTGACAAAGTCATGGGTTCTGTAAATATTACAAGAGTGTGTTGTCAGAATTCATAATTGAAAGGAATGCTAACTTTCAGTTAGAGGTCAGTGAAAATAGAAAAGTAATTTTTTCCTGCATTCAACTTTACGGACTCTCTAAATTCCGTCTATGAACCCTAGGTTGGAAGCCGCCTGCTAAGGCAACACAGAAACCTAGTTAATTGATGGTGGTGGTGGTGGTTTTTTCTGATTCTTCAGCTAAGTTCACTGTTGACTTTACAACTTTTTCTGATACAGTACTGTACTTTCTTCTCACTGACAGAGCACAACCGGGGAACTTAGGTTCCGGTCCCCGCTCCTCGCTTGTGTGCTGTGTGCTAAACCTCTCTGAATTTAGTTTTCTCCTCTGTGAAATGGGAATAACAAGAGTATCCTCCACCTAGTGTTGACATGAGGATTAAATGAGGCGGTGCTTGTAAAACATCCCGGCCCTGTGTTAGCCCTTAATAAAGACTAGCCGTGATAACTACCCACAGGGAAAGAGTTCAGAAGCCAGAAGCCTGTCCGTGTGTGACCATCAATAGTCATCTGCATTCCCCTTTGGTGATTTATCTATTTGCCATCTCTACGATCCCAGAGTGGAAGGCAGAGGACACACAGACAGGGGAGGGGCACCGGTGTGCTAGAGCCGGCGCATACCCGCTCCTGAAAGCCAAATGTCATATTTGCAGGAATTTTGTTGGTGGCCAGATATCAGCCCCAGTGAGAGCTTTTCCCCCTGAAGAGCTGCATGTTAATTATTCACCAGCACAGTCCTAGAAGGTAGGGGGGTGAGGGGCTCCTCTGCCCACTGGGATGGTGGGACAACCTCTGCTGTATCTGGGGAAGGTGTGAGACGTCAGACGGGTTTCGGAAAAGAAAACTAACTGTTCCTCGTGATGTAAGTTAATTTCATTCTCAGTCTATTGATTCTTCTATCTACAGAGTTTGAGATCAAGGAAAGAACAGGTTTTTCTTGATTAATGTTCTCAGTTCTTGATAATTACTTCCATTTCAGCAATTCTGCAAAGGGATCTGTTTTGAGATAAGGTGGGGGGGGGGGGGACCTCTGTTCTCTTTATCTGCAGAGTACAGCATTTTTTTTATTTAAAATCCAACATTTTTATGTACTGGTAGCTTACTTCCATGTCAGTTTTTATCTAAGATTCCAGTGCCGTCTTCTTGGAGAGTATTGCAAAGGCACACAACGGAAAAGGGAGTTTACTGATTATGCAGCCCTGTTAGCATTACTTGAGTCCAAATGTTGGCTTAGATGGTGTTTTCAGAACCCGTAAGTGGATGTTTATGTCGGCGAATGGAAGCGCTGAGTAGCTAGACTTGCAGGGCCAACGCGGGGGAGGCCGTCCTGGGGTGGAGGTTTGCTCAAACATTGGCATTTGGTTGCATGAGCTGTTTTCCAGCGCTTCTCGGCTAGCTAGCCATGGTCTCTAAGCTGGTTGTATTTGCTGCTCTCCACCTGGTATGGATACGAGCACGTGATGGAGAAAGGAAATGTGGTGGAGGTGGCACGAGAGAGGACTTGGGACTACAGAGAAGGATGGCCACAGCCTCTCGTGTGGGCATGCTGTGGGGTGCTCCACAGGAGAAAGCGTGCAGCTCAACTCTCTGTGCCTTGGGGAATTCTGCAGAGACGGGGCAGCCCGCTGAGCTCTTGGTCCCAGTCTCCTCCCACTCGCATGTGGTTGCCCTTGGATCATAGGCCTATGATCTCATGAAGTGTGGGTACAATCAATTGGTTGGGTACTTTGAGACATGCCACTCTTTCCTATCTCTGTGATCAGCATCACTGGGGTCCACACAATGGTAGCCCATGTCTCTGGCTCTCCTCTTGTGAAAACCTCACTCGATTGGATAATATGTCTGGCTGGCTGCTTAGTAGTAGATAGACGAGCTGGCCTCATCATCTGGACTGGATATTAATACGGTCATTACCCAAAGATGACAAGGAGTTAGGAATGGGGCCCATCACTGCCAAGATGGGCTCTGGCTTCTGGAAGCAAAAGTCGTCAATGGACAACCTAAAATAAAACAAGCCACTCGAGTAGTCTGGGTTCATCCATTTCTCTGGTGTGCCATGGTTAGTGCACTTCAGAGAAGAGAGAGTGGGCAGCCGAGTAGCCTTGCCACAGAATATGTGGCTCTTTCAGCACGGTCTCCATTCACGTGGGCTTATACCTGTGGCGATTGCAAATTGTTCCTATCAAAATGTACCTGCTTTCCAAAATGTGTTTTTTTAAATGTAAGTTTCACTTAGGAATGGGGTGGGGAGGGGAGATGAACATAATATAAAGTAAGGCAGCGAAATTGGCTCCTATAATTGACATAGAAATGGGCTGTGGGTATCATTGTCAGAAATTGAGCCTGACCTTGAACATGAGGGTAGTGAGCCCATAGGAACTGGGTGGGTCCCTTCCCCCTCTTGTTTTGCGAGTGCCCCGTGTGTTCTGGGCCCAGATGGGAACGGGACTTCCTGGAGGGCACGGATCACGGTCCCACCTCACATTGTTTCTCACCCAGAGAGGACACTGAGACCCATAAAAGGGGCAGGGACTGCCCAGACCCCATGGCAAGGGAGCAGCGAAGCCTCACAAATCCCAGCATCCTAACTCCAGGGCCAGCTCTTGGCTCTGTAGACTGTCTGAAGCCTGCTTAGGTCTCCTCTGCTGTCTGTCACCCAACTGTGTTTGCACCCAAGCTAGGAATTTTCAAACGTTGGGACCCTTTCCAGGGGGGATTCCCACACCTGCTCCTTTACTGCATGCCCGGCCCTCTTCCAGGACTGAGTGTTCAGCATGGGGCTCACGTTCTCGCGGCAGAGAGACTGGACAGAAAAACAGCCAGCGTTGCTCTGTGACCATGACAACATTTCATTCCACCCAGCAGTGATTGCCACATTGGCCTGGTTCCCCTCTGCCAGGCCCTGGATTGGGGCCCAGAGGCAGACAACGCCACGAGCTAACATTCTGTGGGGCTTACTACGTGACAGCACCTGTTCTGAGCACATTACAGGTGTCATGGCTTTGATCTTCGTCACAGCCCTATGGGCAGAGGCAATTACCACTGTCTCTCTTTTACAGTTAAGGAAACATAAACAGAGAGTTTGAGTCACTTCCCCAAGGTCACATAATTAATCAGTGGCAAAGCTGAGGTTCAAACCCATATCATCTGGCGCCAGAGTCTGTGTTTTTAACTACTCGGCTACTATACGGCCTCTTGGGACTGCACAGAATGTCAAGTCCAGATCCCACTCAGTTCAAGGAAGGCCCAGCAGAACAGCCATTCCGGGGTCTACCCTAGGTCCTCGCCACTAAGGGTGAGTGCCTTCACTCCCAAAGGAGCTCTGAGGTAGCCAGCTGGGTATCACAGTGCCCCGCCAGTACCCCATTCCCCTTCCTCAGCCAAAGAACCCCTCTCTGGGACAGGAACCCCAGCCCTGTTTGCCTCACAAAATGGTTATAAGGCTCGGAGGAGCCAGCTCTGATAGCACCAGTTTCTGGCACCCCCCGAAAAGTTTAGCAGCGCTGACCACCTCTCCCTGCCCCCAGTCTAGCCCCAGTAGGTTTTGTAGAGAACCAGATACCGTTGTCTCACTGGACCAGCTGGAGGAGACCTGTGCAAGTTAGAGCAGCGGCTGCCTAGAGGCAGTCTGTCAGTTTGCCTGGGATGCTGTCCCCACAGGCCACACTGCCCAGTCCTGAGTTTGACCTACAAACCCACCCAATGGGACCCTTTGCAGCCAGGGTGGCTTTCTCTGGCCCATTTCCCTTTGTCCTGGGTCCCAGCAAGCCAGCTGTGGGAGCCACTGAGACCACTTGGTTTTACTGGCCGGTGTGCTTTACAAATCATTATTTTTTGTCAAATTTAGGGAATCGAAATATAGCAATTAAACCCGTGTGATCTACGACAGCATTAAAAGTTAAGGATGTAAAAGTGCTCCCACAAAATGTTCTAGAGCTTAAATGAAACGCTGTTAGTGTGGATGTACAGATTCTCATCGAAGGAAACGTAATCACTCAGGAGGAAGAGAAAAGTCCATGTGCTGGCAAACCAACACCACTGGGATTCGCTTTTGTACTTCTCGCTGCAGACGATAAGGCGGGGCCCTGAGACGGGGCACCCGGTGTCGGAACACATCAAATCAATCATGAGTGCGAGAGGGAAAGAGTTCAGTTGTCTCCACAGGCCCACTCTTAAGCGGGGCTGGGGGGACAACAGGTGACACCAGGCTGACTTCTGTTCTCCTCACACTGCACCCCTGGCTTCTGCAGGCTGTCCCCCATCCACACAGCTGGAGGCACCCCCCGCTGCCCTCACACCCCCTCGGGCTCCATTCTCAGGCTGTTCCCTTCGGGGAGACTCACTGTCAGCCCGCTCCTCGCGTCGCCTGCATTCTGTCTGGGACATTCAGCCATCGCCGGAAGGAGGGGGAGGGAGGGGGGCCCAGGGAGATTCCCAAGCTTACCCCAGACCAGACCGGTTAGGAGTCTGTTAGGGAGGTGCATCTTTTGCCTCCCACCTTACCCAGGAACAGCGCTTTCTGATGGAGTCAGGCCCGGGAAGAAAGCCCTGAGACAGGGCAGACCAGAAGAAAGCCTCTTTGACCAGGAAGAAACAAGTGTTTAGAGCCCATCACACCAAGAGTAAGACTCCAGATCTCCTTGAGATGCCTCAGAGTCAGGGGCAGAGAGAAAGCCAGGGGAGGCGTGCGCCTCCTGAAGGTGGCGGACAAACACCACAGCCTGGCTTCCCGGCTCTCGGGATCTCGGGAAGGGACTCTGCGGGCAGAGATGCAGAGATCAAAAGGGCTGGTGGTGCTCTTTGGTACTGAGGGGAGAGCACTCGCTAACAAGACCGTGACCCCTTGTCACGGAGCATTAGGGAATCACTCACATCTGCAAAGAGGAACCATAAACCTCCAGATGGGCACGCACTTCCCGACTGCCGGAGAAGTTCCCCGTGCTGGATCTGTCACGTAGCAATGGTTAGGGTGGAGTGGCTTCCGGGAAAAACTGTAGAACGTGCCCTTTGAAAAAGTGAGTGAATGCGTGCTGAGAAGAGGAAGCCCGTGAAAAGTGAGTCTAAAACAAAAGCAGAAGGAGTGGGGATCCCTCGGAGCCTCCGGGGGTTCATTAGGAGCAACCTGTGGGTGGGGATAGGCCCCTTTTCTGGTGGAATTGCTCACTGGGCAGGTAGGTCAGAGAAAAGGAAGCAAGTGTTGTTAAACCTCAGCAAAGCATTTGGCGGTGTCTGTTGTGAAATCCTTGTTTACAGCCCAGTTATGTGATTGTGTAACCAATTAAAGGACTGAATCCCAAGGCCATGGGTAATGGATTAATGTACTCCCTTGGGGAAGGAAGTCTAGAGGCAAGTCCCCAGCCTCCCTCCTGGCTGGTTTCACTCGTTCCTCAATGATCTGGATGAGAACACAGAAACCCAGATCTGGTATTTGACTGTGACATAATGCCAGAGGATGATGATTCTCTGTGGCATGAACTTGAGATCTGAAGAGATCTGAACAAGCTTGAAATTGTCATGGGAAATTTAACAGGGACAAGTGGAAGCTCCTACATCTAGGTTGTGAACCCATCTGCCCAAGTGTAGGATGAGGGAACGGTGGCTTGCGAAAAAAATAGGGACTTGTAAACTTTTAATTGACCGTAACATCAGTGTAATTAGCAGTGAGCTGAGCCTGCCAGCAATGTCACCATGATCTTAGGCTGCGGTGGCCATGATGTCCCACTGGGTGTGATGGTGGAACTGCCGTTATGGCT
Organism: Mustela lutreola; assembly: GCF_030435805.1. NCBI lineage: Eukaryota > Metazoa > Chordata > Mammalia > Carnivora > Mustelidae > Mustela > Mustela lutreola. The sequence goes on from NC_081308.1 coordinate 128,733,768, forward strand.
GTCCCTGGAACCTGGAATTCAGTTCACACATGTAGCCGGCAGCCTCCTGAGCCGGACTTGAACCCAGCACTCTTACTCCAACTTCAGAGTTTTTTCTTTTTCTTTTTTTTCAAGACTTTATTTATCTATTTGACACAGAAAGAGACAGCAAGAGAGGGAATACAAGCCAGGGGAGCAGGAGAGGGAGAATCAGGCTCCCCACTGAGCAGGGAGACTGATGTGGGGGTCGATCACAGGACCCTGGGATCATGACCTGAGCCGAAGGCAGATGCTTAACCCACTGAGCCACCCAGGTATCCCGAGAGTTTTCCATAAACACCCATGCAGGACCCTGAATACCCAGCCTTGCATTCATTTCATTCTGATTCTTCTGAGTATATTAACAAATGCCCTGAGAGTTGGAAACATTTTAATGGAAAGCAGAGACCCTATCAGCCTCTGTAGATATGCAGGCTACTCCCTCTAACTTCTGATACCCAAGAGAAACTCAACAGAGGTACTCTTTCATAAAAAGCAATTTCTTAGAGGTGCTTGGATGGCTTAGTGGGTTGAGCTTCTGATTCTTGGTTTTGGCTCAGGTGGTGATTTCACGGGTCGTGGGATTGAGCCCCACATTGTGCTCTGCCTCAGTGGGGAGTCTGCTTCAGGATTGTCTCCCTCTGCCACTCCCCCCACTCCCTCTTTCTCTCTCTGAAATAAATCAAATAAATCTTTTTAAAAGAGAAAAAAAAAGAAATTTCTTAAATAAATAAGAACTTAATTTCAGAAACCACCAAAGGTTTCTTAACCATTTTAAAAGGTACATATTATTAAAACAGTACCTTTTGGACGCACTAAGTTTGTATAGCTAACAGAACTTTACAATACCTTAACTTTGCTGCAATAGAGAATGAAAAGTGTGTCTCTTTTCTTGTACCTTCTGCACAAGTCTCTCATCCTTTTTTTGTATAAGTGAAAGAGGAAGGATGAATCAGGATGACACAGACAGCTTGCTTAGATGAATGAGTGGACGGCTGACCGGACGGATGGACTGCAAAGTCTTGGCACAGAAGTGTTTGTTTGGAATGCTTCTGAATTCCTAACCAACTTCGTGCACAGTGGACAGATGGTAATGCGGGACACTCCACTGAAGAGCTCTAGCTCTTTGAACCCTTAAACCCCAGAAACGTACATTTGCATTTGGTCCAAAGATGGAGTTAACTATATCCACCCTTGAAGGAGTTAGAGCAGGGACTCGTGAAGTTTTGGAGGTGGACCTGATTCGGATCATGAAGAGAATGGTCCAGAAGGAATAAATGCAGCGGGTCAGGTCGGACTCAGGAAAAGCTCGAGTTGTGAGCCTCCTAAGCCCGACACCATCCAGTCGTTTTCCTGAAACTTCCTCCTCCTGATGAACTAGCACATGGCACAGGTGGCCTCCACAGGGTTAAGCTCCAGCTGATGGCATGGGTTTGCTTTTTTCTGTCTCAGCAAGACAGGTTTAATCAAGAAAAGATGTTTGTGCAGTCCGTCTTAGCATCTGGGTTTATGGGATGGGTCAGTTGCTTGCATTCAAGATTGGCTTGGGACTTGGCAGTCTCTCTTTCACTTGGGGTAGATCAGAGCAGCGTGGTCTCGTGTTTTCTAAGGCAGCAAATGCGGCATAGGACTGGCACTGGAAATCGGCTCATAGAGTCTGAACTGTGGAAATTCACTCTTGGCGATTGAGCAGAGCAGCCTGCGAAAGTATTCGTGTCCGTCTTCCCTCTCGGCCTGTGTAGAAGCTTCTGCACACATTGCCTTCTCTCGCCTGCTTATTGTGCCCGCTCGTCTGTGTCTTGGTGACTGTGTCCTGGGAGGAAAGTTCGTGAACTGTTTCCGAAATGCACAACAATTTCCCCACTTTCTTTGGAAGCCAGAGCCATTGTTGCCAAGTTGTGATAAATATCTTGAAAATTAGATTGTTTCCTCCAAATACGGTGGTAGCAGGCTTAACTGTTTTCTTTCATTTGTGAAATAATATCAGAAATATTTGCAAAGAAGCATTTCCAAGAATAGATAGAATTTATTTCATCATAGTAAGTCCTGAAAGCACATTTTCCTCCCATCAAACGAGATTTCACATGAAGTCTGTGAGTGTCACACTAGGGTTTTTTCCTATTATTCTAAATCCGTCTAAAGAGTGGAATGTGTTCAGGGAGACAACTTAAACATGGGCTCTCCATACATCTTTTCTGGCCTAATAATGGTCTTTATTTTCAAAGACATGGCTGCTCCTTTCCTTCTTTTAACTCACTGCTCCTACGGGCCACTGGCTAAGCCCTGTTCCTTCCTTCTGTTTGCCTTCTTAGGGTTAGAAAGTGGGAGGAAACAAAGCCGCAGCTAACTTCTCAGTTGGACCCACCGCAGTGTAACAGGAGATAGAAGGCTGGACCGAGGGTGCAGTGCAGACCTACGGGGACACCTCCTCACCACACCCGAGAACAAGTGCCCACATTCCCCAATTAGCTGTGGTCTTGGCTCCTCCCACTTTCTTTTTAGAATGCTTTGGCCTCTGAGGGGGATGAAGAATTCTTGAGCATTGTCCTACTTAGAGATCTAGGGCCTCTGATCCCCAGATCTCCTTGTTTAACAATCCGGGAGTGGGGGAGTTGGTTTCCTGCGGAAAGAGAGGACCCAAGCTCCACCCAGTCCCACTGGGAGTCCAGAGCCAATCATCCTAAGAGCAAAGGGGATCCTGGAGCCCGAGGTTCGTGGAGGTCAAGGGATTTGGGTAAGATGGAAGTGGAGCCCAGGTCCCCTGGCTCCCATGTTCCACCCACGATTTCTCCTCGGCCACCAGCTAACAGCACACTGCACACCTTTACTCACCAGCTTTGTCTGTGGTTATGGCAGGCACCTGGGCCCACGTGGCACATGTTTACAAGCTCTTTCTGCACCTGAAGCTATTGCCTTCTGAAGTTGCTACAAAAGCAAACCGTGCTCGATGCTTTCCTCCTCCCTAGCCCAGCATCGTCGGTGACTCTTGTATGTTAAGTCCCCGGACAACACTGTTTGGGCAGTAATTTCGAGAGGAAATGAACCTTGCTGGAGTGTGTGCCTTAAGGCAAGCGGTAGGCAGGGCTGCCAAGGAGGAGCGCAGCTCCAGCTCTCTTCCCTCTGCCGGCCACTGCTGGAACCATCTTAGAGAGGGAGCACTTTCTCCAGGGCCCCTAGTGCCATGGTGTTTGCCAGGGGCAGAGATGGGGGGAAATCTGTGTGTCTATCTGTGAGACAGTCTATATGTGTCTGTGTCTGTGTGTGTCTGCGTACCTCTGTTTCTGTATGCACGTGGGACTGTGTGCATCTGTGTCTCTGTGTGTTTCGGGATGCAAATGCAACAGCATCTGTGTGTGTGTGTGCGCGCGCACACACGTACATAGGTGACTACATACTTGTGATTGTATATGTGTTTCCATGCGCATGTACAACTGTGCACACCCGTGTCTGCTTGTGTGTATGTTCATGTCTGGCCCTGCAGAGGACACCAGAGCAGTTTCCCAACACCCTCCAACACAACCCCAAATTGTGTAGTCTGCTGTGGAGAAGCCCAGAGAAACTGGGCTTCTAGGCATCCAGTCCATGGAAGGGGCAGCACGTCGTGGGCCCAGCCTTCGTTTGCGCAGCCGTGCGAAATCCCGGGGTTCTTTCACTTCTCAAAGTGTGTGATGGCTGTGACAGGAAAAGATAATGCTGAACAAGTCCAGTACAGAAATGAGCTCTTGACAAAACTTGGCCTCAGATCACCTACAGGCTAGTCCTGCTGCAGTCAATCATGTGACAAGATCAGCGTTGTCACCTCTGCTATAAGACTGTCTTGGTCTGCCCTAATTTGTTGGTGTCCGCATGTTCCAGAAGCCTCTGTTCTCTGCTTGCCGTAATGGGTGACCATCATGCACTGCTCAGTCTCAGAGTCAAATCCACATCAGGGCAGGGCCAACTGGAGAAACAGTGCTCTCAACTGACTTTTCGGTCTCTCTACAACTCTTGGGTCCTTGAAGCAGGACTTTGCCATCCAGGCCTACTCTGTGGAAGACCTGGCCCCAAGCAGTTTTGGTACACGGCACCTAGATGGGGAGGGGCATTTTTAACATTAGCGGCATGATATCCCAAAGCCCAAAAGAGGCTAAGTGGGGAGTTCCTGGGTAGCAGCAGCGGCTGTGTCAGAAGTATAATTGGAGCACCTGGGTGGCTAGTAGGTTGGGCATCTACCTTTGGTTCAGGTTATGGTCCTAGGGTACTGGGAACAAGCCCTACATTTGGGCCATCTGCTGGGCAGAGAGTCTGCTTTTCCCTCTCCCTCCACTGGCCTATCCTGCTGCTTGTACTCTCTCTCTCTTAAATAAATGAATAAAATCTTTTAAAAAATTAAAATCAACCGGAGCTTGAGATATCATGTCCACATCAACCTGGTTAAGCTTTTTAGTAATGATCTAGATCACTGGAGAAAGGTCGCCAGCAACAGGAGAAAAGGCCCTTTGACATCGCATTTCACAAGGAGTTAGTCGTACTAAGAGTAGAGGAGAGATGAATGGACAAAGAAGAGGTGGTATATATCCATGATGGACTATTACTCAGCCATGAAAAAAGGACAAAATTTTGTCATTTGTGAAGATGTAGATGGAGCTAGAGCGTATTATGTAAAGTGAAATAAGTCAGTCAGAGAAAGACAAGTACTGTATGATTTCACTCATATGCAGAATTTAAGAAGCAAAAAAAAGGAGCAAAGGGAAAACAGAGAGAGACACAAAGGAAGAAACAGATTCTTAACTCTAGAGAGCACACTGATGGTTACCAGAATGGAGATGGGGGTGGTGGGGGAAACAGGGGATGGGGACGAAGGAACCCACGTGTTGTGATGAGCACAGAGTGACGTATGAAAGTGTTGACTCACTATATCACACACCTGAAACTAATATTACACTCTGGTAACTAACTGGAATTAAAATAAAAACCTTAAAGAAAGAGAAGAGGATATAAATTTTCTTTCTTCCAAATACAAGATGACTCATACTTTCTCTAAAAGGAACATCTTTCTAAAACCCTGAGTTAGATGAGGGAATGATAACAATTTGGGCTTTATAAAAAAGCTCAATTAGTATATCATTCACATACTCTACAGTTCATTCTGAATGTGTACAAGTGAATGAGTTTCAGTGTATTCACAGGCACGTGTAACCATTCTCACAATTAATTCTAGAACATTTTTGTCCCCCTCAGTAGAAACCCATGTCCATTCCTCCACATTCTCCTCTCTCCCCACAGCCCTAGGCAACCACAAATCTCCTTTTATCTCTACAGACTCGTCTGTTCTGGACATTTCACAAAAACGGAATCATTTAATATGTGAGGGTCTCTTGTGCCTAGCATCTTTCACTTAATAACATGATTCCAAAGTTCCTCCATGCGGTAGTGTGTGTCACATTTCATCCCTTTTCATGGTTGAATAACATTCGGTCTTATGGAAAGACCACATTTGGCTTCCCCATTCACCAGTTGATGGGCATCTGGGTTGTTTAAACCTCGTGACTAGTGCTACTAGGAAGATCCACGTGCAAGTTTTTGTGTAGATGTGTTTTCAGTTCTGTTGGATGTACACCCGGGAGCGGAATTGCCGAATCATGTTGCTACTCTATGTTTAACTTGTTCAGCAGCTGCCAAACTGTTTTCCGGAGTGGCTGCACCATTTCACATTCCCACCAGCAATATTTGAGGATTCCAATTTTTCCGAATCACTTTGGGCTTTTTCAAAGTCAACTTTTAAAAAGTAAAAATAGTGTTTTAGAATACTGATATACTTATTAGCACGAGGCGATAATTACATGCCTTGCAGCTCTTCTCACTGTCAAAGCAGTCCTTTTAAATGGACAGAATGAAGGATGTGTTATGAGTTCCTAAGGACACATGGGCTCCAACATACCACATCATGAAGGCTCTAGGCTGAAGGACTGCTTTAGGGGTTTCTAGTCAAACCTTCCACCCAAGCTCGAATCCACTTTGTGGATGCATCCAGAAGATAGTTCCTGACCTCCTACTGTGCTCTTAATTCTATAGAGAAGCACATGTAAGCCATCTTTCCTTCCCTCGGAGGGCTTACAGACCACAGGGGAGCCAAATGTTAGAAAAGTACTTTCCGCCATGCGTGATGGGGACACAAAGGGAGCTCTTCATGTGTACTGTGTAGGAAGGTTGGAGAGAGCCAATAGAAATGCTGTGTAAATTGCCAAGCCAGATGCCTGGCTCATGGTGGGTGCCTCTCCAGAGCCCCATAACTCATGACTGAGAAGCCGGCCTTCCAACTTCAGGGCCTGTCATTGGGCTCCAAAGTCCTGCCTGTACTATTAGCTAGAAGACTGACCTCTTTAACCCTTGACCTGCCTGTCTCCAGCCTGGGTCTAAATCCTACTGAAACCTACTGGAACCTGAATCCTATTGGAACCAGGGCATCCTACTTGACTCACGCCCAGCTTAACACCAAGATTGTGAGTAGCAGATAGTAATTATGAACAGTTAGCCAGTACCTTTTAGAGCAGGGTGACCTGCTATGATCAGCAGCCACAGTGGCCATGGTGGATGGCAGTGAGCTTCGGGGTCTGTTCATCATGTGCTATCTCTGCCTATCAGCAGCCCCACACTTCCCACCATCTGGCCTAGAAATCTGGAAGATAGGCATGGCCTTAGCTTCTGGGTCTGTGCGCAGCCAAACATCAAGCCAAGGGAATCCTCCTTCCCTTCATGCCCTTGCTTCTTTTCCAGTCCCACATGCCCCTGCCCCCAGCCCCCAGTTTTGTCTACAAAATTTTATAAACTGTTTCCCATGAGCAAAGCGTTGTGTCCGGTGGTTTGGTTCAGAGCCACCTGGAAGAAGTAGGATGACCCCTGGCTTCAGGTTAGTGGGGTGGGCAGAGAAATAAGAGTTCAGATCTGGGTGTTCTTTAAGTGCCTAGAGCCAAAAACTGCCCTGGACTGTGAACACTCCAGCTCTTAGTCATCCTAATGAAAGATAATCTTTCATCTCAGAACAGTAAGCCAGCCCAGGAGCTCAGAGTACCAGGGAGTGTGCTGTGCTGTGGACACAGGCCAGTCCTTGCCGGCACTTGTGCCTTCCCCTACATTTTTGTCCCCAGTGTGTGAGTTTGTTGGGGATGCCATAACAAAAATTCCATAGACAGGGTGCCTTAAAACACATACATCTGTTACCTCACAGCTCTAGGAAGTAGAAGTCTGAGATCAAAGTGTCAGGAGGGCTGCACTCCCTCAGAAGGGGCCACGGAAGGGCCTATTCCTGCTCTCTCTTCTAGAGCGTGGTGGTCCCTTGGCTTGTGGCAGCATCACTGCCATCTGCACGTGACATTTTCCCTTTGCCCATGCCTCTGGGTCCAAATGCCCCCTTTCAATAAGGACATCAGTCCTAGCGAATTAAGGGCCCATCCTGCTCCAGGGTGATCTCGTCTTAACTCCTGACACCTGCAATGACCCTATTTGCAAATAAAGCCACATTGTGAAATATGGGAAGGAGACACAATTCAACCTATAGCACCGTGTGTGTGTTTGGAAACAGATTTGAATTATTTATCCATCAGCATTTCAGATGTGTTCATCCACAAACCCATTTGAAACCTGGAAGTCTTTTGGGTTTTTCTTTGCTTTGGGGGCTAAATTTCACCCTTGAAAAAATGAAGACCCTCCCCAGAGAAAGAAGACCTCCTCCTCTTGAACGTCCTCTATCCCAACCAAAAATCTGCCCAACAACCTGGAGCCTCATGATAGGACACTGACCTCAGGGGTCTCCTGGGAGTGGCTGAGTCTATCTCCTCATCCTCGCCCCATTCAGAGGATACAGGGGAAGAAGCAGTCAGGTTGACGGACACACTCAGCTCTGTCAGTGCACCCGAGAAGTAGACACTCAACTTGCCTTTGCAGTGCAGCATGCTGTTTGGACCTTCCAGTCTGAAGCCCAAGGCTCTTCCTGACTGAGCTGCTAGGGGCTGGGGGCAAAACTCCTTGTGCTTTTTTTTTTTTTTTTAAGATTGTATTTATTTATTTGAGAGAAAGAGAGAGAGAGAGAGTACAAGGAGTTGGGGAAGAAGAAGAAGGCTCTCTGATGGGCAGGGAGTCCAACTTGGGACCTGATCTCAGGATCCTGGGACCATGACCTGAGCTGCAGGCAGATGCTTCACCAACTGAGCCACCCAATGCCCCTCCCTTGTGCTTTTAAAGAAGATTTCAGGCCTTCAGGGATGCTCCAGCAATATCCTCATGCTCCTCTTCCTTCCTTGCCAAGTGCCTATAACTTGGCTCCTTGTTTTCTTCCTCAGGCATGCCTGCAGCCAGGTGGCAGCAAGGTAAAACTGGCCCCAGCTGGCACTTGGAGGTGGACATAAGGGATCTGGCAGACTCCACAGACCCGGGAAGCAAGAAGTCAGGCACTAGAGGCATGGCTAACACGGGGAGGGGTGAGCCAGCGAAAACCGCAGAGGTACTAGTGTGCCTTTGGAGCACTGGGGTGGGTGGCCAGGGGCTTCCAGGTATGTGCTTAGAGCCAGAGCCACAGGCTTCTGTTCTGAAGTTGAGGTGGAAGACAATAACCCCTTGCCTCACCACGATCCCCATGGGCACAGGCTACAAAGTCACAAAACATGTGCTTTCTGACTTTGTAGCCTGTGCCCGTGGGGATAGGGGTGAGGATGGGGCACGTTTTCTTTCTGTATGGAAGCCAAACATAGATATGTATGAAGTGGAACGTTGAATATGTGTGGATTTGTGGGAATGAAATCCAAAGTGTGTGTGGCAGATGGCTCCAGGGTACATCTATAGCCCTGGACCATGCTTGGGTAAGAACAAATGCTGGGAGTTGGTTGCCTTTTATGCAAGGGGCATAGGCTTCCCTAATAGGTGCTCATGGGAATTGCCAGGGGACTAGGGGCCCAGGTGGGCCTCATGGGTGGAAAGGTGGCAGAGCCCCTGCTGTGGACAGAAAGGTCTGCCCAAGCGCTGTTTCTCAGGCCCGGGTTCATCTAGAGGGAAAGAAGAACCGAGACCAAGGCCCAAGGCTGATATGCTGGGGGTGGGACACCCCTTCTGACTTGGACCAAACAAAGGCCATTTCCAGGCGGGGACCTCCTACCAGCATCTCCCCCACTCCGCGGATTGGCTGTGCTCTCCAGCCCTGGTCCAGCCAGTACCCAAGGGCTCTGATGTGGTGCTGGGCCAGTAGGCTGCTACTGAAGACCAGAGAATCAAGTCTTTGTTCTAGAAGCTCTGGCCATTACCCCTACTTGTCCCCTTTACGTTGGCTGCTGGGAGCCACAAAGGGGCAGGACAAGAAATCAGTGGAGTGGAGTCTTTAAAAGCAATAGCGGCATTTTTTTTTTTTTTTTTTTTTTTTTTGCCTTTTTTCTTTAGAGCTGAATGGGTAGCTTGTTTGATGTGGATAGGTTTTGTGTTGCCAGCCCTGAAATAAGATCCCGGCCTCCGTCCCCCACACGGGCTCCAGATGCCGGGCCAGGGAGTTAGTGATGGCCTCTGTGGAAAATGGGGTCTCTTTTTTCCAGTTTTCTTTGGGTGCATTGTACGTTTTATGCCATTTTGTCCCCAGACCTTAGTATTTGAGTGAGGTCACAGCCAAGGCCTTGGGCTCAATCCCTAAAACACTCAAGAAAGATTTGGGTGGTAATTGTTTTTTGAAGAATAAAAAGGTCTGTACAAACTTCTGTATGTTGCTTTAAAAACGAACATTCCTTAGGACATGTCCCAGAAGCCAGAAGAAGAATTGGTGTCCCCCTGGATGTGGACTTTGACATCTGTTTTGAATAGCAGTTTGTGGCTTATTTTGAAGTAATGACAGATTCAGGGGAAATTGCAAACATGGTACAGAGGTTTCCTGTGGTTACACCTTATATCCCAGTTTTATAATATCAAAACCAGGAAATCAATATTGCCATGGGTTTTTTCCTAATGAGTCTCATTATGGGTCTTTAATGTGGACATACATTTTCATTTTTTTCGGGATAAATGACCCTGGAATTCAATTTCTCTGTCCTCTGATACTTGTATGCTTACTCTTAGAAGAAACTACTGAACAATCTTACAGAGTGTCTGTACCATTTTGCATTCCCACCAGCAGCTTCTCGACATCATCACCTGTTTTTGTCATTGTGGCCATTTTTTATTTTAGCTATTCTGATAGGTATGTAGGAGAATTGCATTGAGATTTTAATTTGCTATTCTCTAATGGTTATTGATATTGAACATCTTTGTATGTGCTTATTTGCCACCTGTACGAACTTGACAGTATAATGTCTTTTCACATCTTTTGCCCGTTTTCTATTTGGATAGTAGTAGTTTGTCTTCCTACCATTGAGTGTGGAGATTCTTTATATATTCTAGATACTAGTCCTTTATCAGATATGAGGTAACACATACTTACTCCCAGTCTGTAACTTGTTTTTTTCATCCTATTCAGAGTCTTTTCATAGAGCAAAAGATTGTATTTTCAATAAGGTCTGATTTGGTCTGATTTGTCTATCTTTCTTTTCATGGGTCATGCTTTTGGTATCAAATCTGAGAAAGAACATTTTGCTTAGCTTTACCTCCTACAGATTTTTTCCTACTTTTTCCCTGAAACACATATAGTTTGACTGTTACATTTAACTCCATGGTCCATTTTGAGTTAATTTTTGTGTAAGGGATAAGATTGAGATCGATGTTCATTTTTTTGTCTATAGATGTTCACTTCCTCCAGAACCCTGTGTTAAAAATGCTATTGGGCGCACCAGATTGCTTTTGCACTTTTGCCAAAAATCAGGTGTATTTGTGTGGGTCTTTTTTTGGTTCTCTGTTCTATTTAATTTATCTGTGTGTCTGTCCCTCTGCCAATACCACACAATCCTTTTATTCATTGATCTTGTATCCCAAGACCTTCCTCAACTCTCTTCTTGGTTCTGTGAGTTTCTTTGTAAATTTCTTAAGGTTTTTCACATAGACAATTGTGCCAACTGCAAATAGAAATAGTTTTACTTCTCCTTTTCTAACACGTATGTCTTTCATTTCATTTTCTTAGCTTAATGGACCAGCTAGAACTTCCCAGTACTATGTTTTTGTTTTGGGTTTTTTAAATTGAGATACATTTGACATACAACATTGTGTAAGTTTAAGGGGTCCAGCATATTGATTTGATAAAAGCAGTGATGAGAGCAGAAATTCTTGCCTTGTTAACAGTCTTATAGGGAAGGCATTTATTCTTTAATCATTAAGTGTGTTGTTAGCTATAGGTTTATTACAGATGTCCTTTATTGAGTTGAGGAAGTTCCCCTCTACTCCTGGTTTTCTGAAAGTTTTTATCACGAATGGATGTTGATTTTTGTGAAGTGCTTTTCATGCATCAAATGATATGATCATATTTTAACAGAAGTTTTTTGCTTCAAGATCATTATAAATGAACATTCAGTTGTAAGAAAGAATCCAAATAGGTCCCATGTATCCTTCAGCCAACTTCCCCTAATGATAACATCTTGCAAAACTATGATACGATATCATAAGCAGGATGCTGACATTGGTACAGCCAAGGTACAGAACATTCCCATCACCACATGAATCCCTCATGTTGCCCGTTTGTGGATACATCCACTTCCCTCCCACACTCACTCCTTCCTTAACCGTTGGCAACCACTAATCAGTCCACTTCTACGGTTTTGTCATTTTAAGATTGTTATATAAAGGAAATTATGCAATATGTAAATTTGGGGGCTTGGCTTTTTTCACACAGTGTAATTCTCTGCATATTGATCCAGGCCACTGTCTAGATCAGCAGTCATGTCTTTATATTGCTGGTTTAACCATATACCCATCGAAGGACTTCTGGGTTGCTTCCCTTGTTTGGCTATTACGAATAAAGCTATTCTAAACACTCATTTGCAAAATTTTGTATGAACGCAAGTCTTCATTCCTCTGGGATAACTATCCAGGAGTTCAGTTGCTGGGTCATCCAATGGTCGTGTGTTTAGTTTTTAAAGAAACTGCCAAAGAGTTTTGCAGAGACTGTTTTTGCCGAGTGACTTTTTCATTCCTACCAGCAAAGTATGAGTGATCCAGTTTCTCCCATCATGGTCAATATTTAGTGTGGTCACTATTTTCTTAAAGATGAAAGTCTCATTAACAATTTAGTGTCATTTAATGCATTCACAATGTACTAAAACATTACCTCTATCTAGTCCCTAAACATTTACATCACCCTGAAATAAAACCCTCTACTCATTAAGCAGTCATTCTTCATTCTTCCCTTCCCCCAGCCCCTATCAAACACCAATCTGATTTTTGTCTCTATGGATTTACCTATTCTGGACATTTCACATAACTTCATACAATATGGGACTTTTCACAGCAGGCTTCTTTTCATTTAGTAGCGTGTTGTCAAGTTTCATCCATGTCCTGGCCTTTGTCGGTAACAGTCCATGGTATGGTTGTACAAATTTGTTTATCCATTCACACACTGATGGACATTTGGGTTATTTCCACCTTTTGGTTATCATGGATGATGAACTTAAGAGGATTGCGTGAAAGTGTATGAGTGTCTATTTTTGGTTCTTTTGGATATATACCTAGGAGTAGAATTGCAGGGTCAGATGGTAATTGTACATTTTACTTTTTGAACAATTGCCAAACTGTTTTCTACAGCACCTGTAACATTTAAATTCCCCTCAGGAATGTACACGGGTTCCGATTTCTCCACATTCAACACTCATTATTTTCCTTTCTTTAATTATGCTATCCTAATGGGTGGGAAGTGGTATATCAAGTTTTGATTTGTATTTCCTTAAGGCCTACTACTATTAAGCATCTTTACATAGGCTTGTTGACCAAAAGTGTATCTTCTTTGGAGAAAGGTCTATTCAAGTCTTTAGTCCATTTTTTAGATTGTATTGCTTGTCTTTTCATGGTTGAGTTGTAAGAGTTCTTTATATATTCTAAGTCATGCTGGATCTTTATCAAATATATGGTTTGCAATAGTTTTCTCTTACTTTGTGGGCTGTCTTCTTACTTTCTTGATAATGTCCTTTTGACACTCTTAATTTTGATGAAGTCTAGTTTATCTATTTTGTTGTTGTTGCTCATGCTTTTGGTGTCATATCTAAGAATCCATTGCCAAATTCAATGTTATAAAGATTTTCCCTTATGTTTTCTTCCACATATTTTATAGTTTTAGCTACTGTGTTTAGGTTGGTCCATTTTGAATTGATTTTTAAATACGGTGTGATGTAAATACGGGGTCCAACTTCATTTTTTCGCATGTGACTATCCATTTGTTAAGAGACTAGTGTTTCGGGGCGCCTGGGTGGCTCAGTGGGTTAAGCCTCTGCCTTCAGCTCAGGTCATGATCTCAGGGTCCTGGGATCGAGCCCCACGTCGGGCTCTCTGCTCAGTGGAGAGCCTGCTTCCTCCTCTCTCTCTGCTTGCCTCTCTGCCTACTTGTGATCTCTCTCTCTGTCAAATAAATAAATAAAATATTTTTTTTAAAAAAGAGAGATACTAGTGTTTCTTCTACTGAATAGTCTTGACACCCTTTTTGAAAATCAATTGGCCATAGATCTATGGCTTTATTTCTGGATTCTCAAGTGTATTCCATTGGCATATATGTTTTTCTTTATGCCAGTAGTGCACCGTTTTGATTATTGCCATTTTGTAGTACGTTTTAAAACTGCAAAGTGTGACTCCTCCAACTTTGTTCTTTTTTAATATTTTTGAGGTGATCACATGATTTTTATTATTTTGCTTATTAATATGGTGGATAATGCATGTTCACCTTTGAATATCAAACCATCCCTGCATCCCTAGAATAAACCTGACTTGATCAGAATGTGTAATTCTCATAAACTGCTAAAACTTTGTTATGGATTTTTGTGTTTATGTGCCTGAGAAATATTAGTCTGTAGACTTCTTTACACATTCTTCATCTTTACTGTCAGGATAACACAATGATTTGGGAAGTGTCCCCTTTTCTTCTGTTTTCTGAAGAGATTATGTAGAATTGGTACTAACTCTTCTTTAAACTATTGGTATAATTCTAGTGAAACTGTCTGAGCCTGGAGTTTTCAATTTCTGGAGGTATTTTTTTAATTATGAATTTAATTCCTTTAATAATTATATTGGGCTAATTTTGGTAGTTTTTGCTTTTAGAATAATTGGCTCATTTCATCTAATTTATAAATTTGCATGGGTAGAGATGCTTATAGTATTTTCTTATTACTCTTTACATGTCTACAGAATCAGTAGTAATATTCCCTTTTTCATTTCAATACTGGTCATTTGTCTCTTCTCTCTTTTCCCTTTGTTAGTCTTTCTAGATGCTTGTCAATTATATATTTTTTTTTCCTAAAAACTACCTTTGCCCCACTGGGCTTCATTTATTTTCTGTTTTCAACATAATTTTTTTTAAGATTTTATTTATTTATTTGACAGAGAGAGATCACAAGTAGGCAGAGAAGCAGGCAGAGAGAGAGAGGAGGAAGCAGGCTCCCTGCTGAGCAGAGAGCCTGATGTGGGGCTCGATCCCAGGACCCTGAGACCATGACCTAAGCTGAAGGCAGAGGCATTAACCCACTGAGCCACCCAGGCGCCCCCTTCAATATCATTTCAATAGCAGCATCTATTCTTGATATTCCCTTCTTCTTGTTTGTTTTAGGTTTATTTTGTTCTTCTTTTTCTTGGTTCCTTAGTTGGTAATTCATTGTTTTTAGAATTCTCCTGAATTTCTATTGTAAGCATTTAGTACGGTAAATTTCCCTCTAGCTTTACCTGTGTCCTACAAATTTTGATATATTGTATTTTTGTTTTCATTAAGTTCAATTGTTTTTAAGTAGGCTCCCTGCCCAACATGGAGCTTGAACAAATGACCCTGAGATCAAGACCTGCGCTGAGATTGAGAATCAGATGATTAATCAACTGAGCCACCCAGGCATCCTTAGTATTTTTAAAATTTGTCTTGAGACCTTCTCTTTGATGCATAATTTTTTTTTAATGCGTTGCTTAGTTTCCAAGTGTTTAGAGATTTTCCTATTGTTTTTCTATTGTTGTTTCCTAATTTGATCCCATTATAGTCAGAGAACTCTCAATTCTTTAAATGTTTATGGATTGTTGTATTGTCCAGAATAAGTTTATCTTGATATATATTCCTTGAGTGCTTGAAAAGAATGCAAATTTTACTGTTTTCTTTTTTTTTTTTTTTTGATGGAGTGTTCTCTAAATGTCAGTTAGATCCTGTTGGATGATGATGTTGTTGATTTCTTTGTGTTGATTCTCTATCTAGTTCCATGAGTTGTTGAGAGAGGAAGTTGAAGTCTCCACTATAAATGCGAATTTTTCTATTTCTCCTTTCAGTTCTTTTGATTTTTGGTTCATATGTCATGCAGTTCTGTTGTTTGGTGTGTGCACAGTTAGAATAACTATGTCTTCTTGGTGGATTGACTCTTTTATCATTATGTAATGCCCCTTTCTGTCTCTGGTAATTTTCTTTGTTCTGAAGTTTACTTTATCTGCAAATACCAGGGCTACCCCATAACTTTTTTTTTTATTACCATTTACATGATATATCTTTTTCACCTTTTACTTTCAACCTGTTCATATCATTATATTTGAGATGAGCATCTCACAGACAGCATATAATTGGATCATGTTGTTTTTTCACTCTGCCAATGTTTGTCTTTTAATTGGTAGATTTAAATCATTTTCATTTTTAAAAACATTTTATTTGTTTGAGAGAGAGTGAGAGAGAGAGAGAGTGAGCACAAGTAGGGGCAGGGACAGAGGGAGAGGGACAAGCAGACTCCCTGCTGAGCAGGGATCCCAATGCAGGGCTTGTTCCCAGGACCCTGAGATCATGACCTGAGCCGAAGTCAGATGCTTAACCAACTGAGCCACCCAGAGTCCCTGGATCATTTGCGTTTTAATGAACTTACTGGTAGTTAATGCTTAAGTCTATCAATTTATTTTTATCTTGTTTGTTTTGTTTTTTTGTTTCTTTATTTTCTTTGTCCAGACTTCCTATAGGTTACTTGAACAGTTTTTGAAATTCTATTTGCTGATTCATGTATAGCATTTTTGCATGCATCTTTTTGTATGCCATTTTTAGTGGTTACTCTAGGTATTATGTGATATATACATAACCTGTAATAGTCTACTGATGTCATTATTTTACCAGTGTGAGTGAAGTATGGAAACCTTACTTCGCTTTCCTTCTGCTCTTTACCCTCCCGTTTATAATGTAATAATGTTAAATATTTCTTCCACATAACATTTAGAACCACAACATGCAATGTTATAATTGGTGCTTCAGCTATCAGATATAATTTAGAAAACTTGAAAGAAAGAAAGTCTATTATATTTACCCATATTTTTTTCTTTCCATTTTTCATTCTTCTTTTAGTGGTGTCCAAAATTCCCTCTTTGATCACTTCCTTTCTGGTTAGAGAACGTCCCTTATCCATCCTCTTCGGAGTGGTCTGTTACCAATAAATCCTTTGAGTTTTTCTTTATCTCAAAATATCTTGATTTCCCTTCCATTCCTGAAGCATATTTTCTCTAGGTATAAGATTCTGGGTTGAGATAAAATAAGAGAACTCTCTTATTTCAGCACTTATTTAGATCTTCTGTTTTAGTGGACTTCCTCTGACAATGCTTTGGCAGGGAACAGGGTCACCATCTCATTTCTACCAGGTTCCCCACTTAGCCTTCATTAACACCAAGGAGGTTGGGGTGCCTCATTACTGCTGGGTATTAGTGAGAATTCTAGCTCCCTCCTAGGCTTTTACTGATCCCATCCTGGCTGGGATCGATAGTAGTGCCTCATCACTGTTCCCCATGTGACCTCCACTGACATTGACAATGATGGGATGTGGACTCATTACCACTGTGCAGGTGCAAAGGTCCTGACTATTAGGCCTCCTCCTATACTACCTTTTTGGGGACAGGGAGAAATAAATCATAACTGCTGGGCTGGGGTAGAGTCTAGTCCCTCACTTGGCCTCTGATGTTGGGACTTGATGGAACCACCCTTTTTCCTGTGGTGTTTAGCTGAATTAGAGCAGTTCTTGTATAAACATGTTCTGCCTCTGTGGGCTGTCCCTTTTTTGGTCCTTTAGCTAGAGAGAGTAAGCTTTTGTTGGGGAATTTTCGTCAGTGTCTATTGTCATTTTGGGGTTGCCAGCTTCTTCAGGTTCGTGTCTGAGATCTATGAGGCAAAAACCCAGAGAACTCACCACCACATTGTTCCTCAGGTCCCAAGGTCCCTTCGTCTCTCCACTTTCCAGGTCTTCTTATGTTGGTTCTATGTATAATGTCCAGAGGACATTTCCATTTTCCCAAAGGCAGAGGTCTGGATGTGGACAATTTTGTGCCCGATTCTATACTGCCAAGAGGATTTCCAAGAAGGAGATCTTCCCTCATATATGAATGCCTTAACAGAGCTCTTATTTCATGTCTCTGTCATAAAAGACAAAAATAAATGAAACAAAATAAAATGAAAAAAAAAAAAAAGCTTTACTTGGTTTAGCACAGGTCTGCTTATCTGTCATGGCAGGTGTGCACTGGAGTAGACATGTCACCATCTGCTTGGTTAGTTTTGTGTAAACCAGTACACCAGAGTTTCATGAGCCCCTTCTAACACCCATTGCTTCCTTCCACTGACTGTCAGGTTCTAAACTGTTAGCTAACTTGGCTGGGTGCTAATGGGGCCAGAGTGGGGAGCTGCTCCTTCAGTGCACCATAAGTCTTACTCTAGGAGAGTGGAAGGGGCCTTAAGCCATCACCTGATCCAACCACCATGGTTTTCACATAAGAAAATTGTGACAGAGAACAGAAGAGTCTTTCCCCAGATCTCACTGCATACTGCATGCACAAAAAAGCAGACCTAAGATCCTCATTCCCTGCCTTTAAACCTAGTGTTATTTTAGTTACGTCAGGCTGCTTCTCCACCCATCCTTCCACTCTCCAGTGAATTCCGCTCTGCCTCATAGCCAGGGACTGCCATCTCATCCCAGCCAACTGCTTCACAGAAGTGCCTCCATCCCTGGGGGTGGGAAGGGGCTCAATGAGGGGGGTGGGGTGGGGAGAGAGACATGAAAGGGAATGTGGCTGACTCCACCCAAACCTGTCCTC